>NW_006377670.1:0-1279 GCF_000327345.1 Myotis davidii | reverse complement strand
AATTGGTTGTGTCTAAAAGCATGTTTTTATATCCATGCATAATAGAGAAAGGGGTAGAATAGATACATTGTCTAAGGTCACTTCAACTTACAGAAGAAAGTTTTGGTTTTTTTGAAATCAAACTATTAAGCTAAGAAAGGGGAGTATTTTATTGTTTCCTTCTAAACTTTTGTTAAATTGAATTTGTAATGGTTTGCAGATATATGCATGGTGGAGGTTGATGGCCTTCTTATCAACCTCATTGCCATCCAGTAAGTAAATGCTGCAGCCTTTTCATTTCCTTGCCTTAAATGTAAAAATCCTTTCCTCCCATCTGAGAGGTGATGAGGGTGTGTGATGAAGTTAGGGTACCTGGGTTTAAATCCCAGACAAGTTATTTAATGTCTCACAGCCCCCATTTAATCCCTGCAATATAGAGATTATAATCTTGTCCATATCTATATGAGCCAGATAATTCCAGCATGGGAGGGCAATGACCTTGAAAAGGGGAGGGCGTCCCACCATGAGAATGATTTTGTGGATGCTGATGATCTCTGTTACCACATTAATATGGACGGTAGATGGTAGCTTGCCATGTAAAGTGTACCGGGCTACCTAAGAGCTTTCATTCTGCCACACAGCCCAATGAAGGCTGGCTGCCCAGCCAGAGATGGCTTTCCTTAGAGCTAAAGTGAATAATTTCAACTTGGTGGATGGACCAATTTGTCCAAAACAGATATTGTATTTCAAAAGAGACCATTTCTTTTGGTCTCTGGGACTGTGAAGGGCACACAATCCAAAGCTTTTACAGTAATTATGTTAGACTAGAAAAGTAATACAAACACCAGTAAAGAACTGTAATGTGAGAGAGTAATGTAAGATAATAAGTTAACCATAGGTAATCACTGTTAAAAGTTTCTCTCTTTAACTCTTATCCTTATAACTTAAAGTTAGCATTGTAACGTTAAACAGTGGACTTCTATCTATGGATTTATAAACTTTGGGCTGCATCTATTGATTCCTTGCTATGGAACATGGAGTATTTAGTGCAATTGCAATATTACTCATCTCCCATCCACTCCACCCTCAGGTTTTGTTGGTTGCATTTAGTTATTACAAAGAACATCTCTGTAATTTTAATTAACACATATTAAAACTTATAGGTTTTGATTTATTGAAATTAGAGCTCTATTTTCTGCTATGAAAAATTAAATTAGTTTACTTACACGCTCTTGTAGCTCTTCTCTTTTCTCCCACTATTATGTCATTTTCACATTATAAAAGTTTATATTTGCACTTT
>NW_006377669.1:0-1280 GCF_000327345.1 Myotis davidii | reverse complement strand
AAAAAAAATTGGAGAAGAGAGAGAAAAAGAAAGGTTATAAATCTAATAAAAATCCAATCAGAGACTTACAAGGGAATCGATAAGTAGAAAGTCCAAGGCTAATATGACCATCAGACAATGGCCATGGTCATTTTTCAGGTCTAAATTCAGTCATTTTTCTTCCTTTATTTTATTGACCAAATCCAGTAATATAATATTTGTTATCTACCTCTAATCCATATTATTACTTGATTCTATTGTTTCAAGTTCATAATTAATACATTTTCCTTTTTTTGGCTTTCTCTATTCATTCCCACCTCTCCCATAGTAACCCCAACTCACTGCTCTATGCCACTCCTCTTATCCCATGTCTTCAGCCGATAACCTATTTTGTATTTTTAAAAAATTACATTTGGATCTCTCAACAATGCTGAAAAAGCTTTTAATCCTGCTCTTTTCATTTACTGATGAGAAAACTGAACTGCCAAGGCATGAACATTAAACACTATCAATTGAACTTATAGGAAACAGATAATGTGTAGTGCACTTAGTAGTTTACAAAATTCATTTACATATATCCCTGGATTTTATCTTCCTAAGAATCTCATAAGGAAAACAGTCTTTATTACACATTATTAGATAAGAACCTGAATATCTGAGAGTTGAATGGTTGCCCAAGATCTCGTGACTTCTAATTCCCAATCCAGCATTTCTTCCACCACAGTATTTCACTTATGCCTTTTCCATTCACTTTGAAGCTCATTATTTTCACTAAATTCTAGTCTATTCTTCCTTTTTCAATACTAGACTCAGATATTTGTGAAGTTACAGAGTCACAGGCATCATTCAGGGCACAATTTGTAGCTCCAAGGCTCCTGAACAGTTTGTACAAGGCAAATCTTTGGTGAGAGCTTCCAGAGTTCTACTCATTCATTTGCTGGGTACATGGTTTCAATTGAAACCACTGGTACAATTGAGAGAAATTCAATTAAAAAGAAAAGAGAATTAGGAATGCTCTTTAGAGATTACATTTTGTTCATTGGAGGGGGTATTTGTAGCCATGTTCTTACTTGTTGACGTTAAATAACAGATTCCTTTCCAGAAGAATAGTATGTCTCAGAGTTAATTAAACAGTACGTACTACAATTTCCAGAATTATAAACACAAGGGAGAAAAACCTACATTGTTGTGTCTTTTTCTTCCATTTCTGAAGTGATTTGCTTTTGGTTCTCTTTCTGTATTGAAAAAATAAAGAACCAAGGTAAAGCTAGTGCCCTAGCCGGTTTGGCTCAGTGGATAGA
>NW_006377668.1:0-1280 GCF_000327345.1 Myotis davidii | reverse complement strand
CACACACACACACACACACACACACACTTTAGACACCTGTCAAAAGTCCAGGTTATCACCTATGCCTCTGACCTGTGATCAGATGGTCCAACAACCCCTTATTTACATTTGCCAGCATATTAGAGGCTATGCTAGGATATAGATGAGCATCCAGCTGGAAAAGATGCATGGAATAAGTATGTGGGAAGGGGCACAGAGCTTCCATGCCCTGTCTGGGCGTGTTGCTCTCCCAGCACCTCCATGTGTGTACCAACCCAGAACACCATGCTTTTAGGAGATTATGGAGGCTTCCTTGCACAGGCAAGATCCATCATTACCTCCATTTTCAGCCCTTTTCCCTTCTCACAAGAATGGGGGAGCAAGGCTGAAAATTTCAAGTGCCTAACCCTGGCTTGGTCTTTCCATTGACCAGCCCTCACCCAGTAGTGATCCAGAGGCCACCGAGAGTCATTAGACCAAAGACACTCCTGTCACCCAGGGTGTTATCATGGTTTCAGGAGCCCTGTATGAGGAACGGAGGTTAAAGAGCCAATATTGGAACAAAAGATGCTCCCAGTTGAAATTCCAAGGTTTTAGGACTGCTGTACCCGAAATGGGAACAGTATCACACCAATATTTTAATTTTATTAATTTTAATTAGTGCAAATTTAAGTAACTCCCTCTGGCTTATGGACACTATAGTGGGCAGTGCAGATTTCGGACCTTGAAAAAACAAGTGAAGAACTCAAATACCCACACTCCATATTGCAAAGGGTTGTGAACACAGACCAACTTTGTCAATCAATTGGTATGTTTAACTCAGGCAAGTTACTGAATGACTCTGAACCTTGGTTTTCTCCTCTGTAAGATGAGTGCAAGAGTCCTTCCCCACCTGCCTCAGGTTGTTCATGCGTGGCTGAAGCAGTGAAGGAGCATCAAAGTGTTTAGTGAAATAAAGTGCTTTATACAACTGCAAAGCGTACAGAGGATATTAAATAAACAAGACTTCCCTTGTATAGTTATTAGTTTAGTCTTTGGAAGGACTTTGAATGCCATAGTAAGAATTTAACTCCTAAAAATTCAATTAACTAGTGTGTTCTTACATTAATCCCATTGTACACATGCAGGAAGTAATGACTGAAGACATTAGGTAACTTTCTCAAAACCACTAGGTAGTGAGTGATGGGGCTAATGTTTACATGTAGGCATTTGGGTTCTAAGTTCTGACCCCTATAATGATGCCCCAAAGCCCATGCTGTCTCATTGGTGGCCTCTCCAGTATCCGTGTCTCCTTTCCTGCT
>NW_006377667.1:0-1279 GCF_000327345.1 Myotis davidii | reverse complement strand
TCTCTCTCCCTCTCTGAAATCAATTAAAAAGTACATATTTTAAAAAGTTCTAGAAGTCAAAGGGACTGTTTGAGGTGCCCTTGTAGGTCCTTAGCTCTTATTGAAAGACCACCAATTATGTGTGAAGAGATTCCTTCTAATTCTAGGACTAATCAGTCATGCAAATGTGATCAAAGAGGTTGTTTGCTTCTTCATCTGCAGAAAGGGACTAATACTGCCGTATTCACCTAAAAAGGGTTTAGAGAAAACAAAATAAGATAATATACGGGGAAATGCTATCTTGTAAACACAGAGAGTAACAATGATTGGTACTGACTTGTAAGGCGAGGAGTAGGTTTTAAGATTGTTGCCTATTTCCTCTACAGCAGCACTTGTTTCAGTACATTCTTCCTGAGTCCTGCAAAGGTATAGAATTTTAATTTCCATTGGACATAGAAGATCTGATTCCTTTTAGATACTAACTCTGCCCTGAAATTCTCACTGTTGTTCTCAGCTAAGATGAGTGGAGTGTTAGGACCTGGCTTTGGCAGGAGTAAGATGTGGACTTTGCTCCTCAGGAGCCAGATGCTTAAAACTAGTTTCTAGCTACAAAACCAACCATGGTAGGACAACTCCTGTTTTCCCATTAAAAGATGTATTTTATACATTGGCGATGCCATAATTACCTCTAACCACTGCTGTAAGACTCAGGTACTTACTTGACCCTTGTGAAACTGGGTGTGCGTTTTGTTAACTTACATAGCCTAATAAGAACTCTAGTCTTAGACTATACTCTAGTATGCATTGCTCACCTGTCATAGTTAAGGCCACTCTACTTTGATCAAACAATATGTATTAACTACATTAAGTGCTTACTATGAGCCTTACACACTCTTTAGGATTCTGGGGAGACCAGATGTGTTCTTGATGAATAGGCAGGATACTTCTCTCTGGCTGGCTTGAGACATACGCTGAATTTGGGAGCAAGACAAGTCTTGGTCCCCTTAGCCAGAGATTCAGATTATTTTCTGCCCTTGGGCAATTGTTTCTCTTGTTCTGTGTTGAGGCCCAGAGAGATTAGCATAACCTCCTCTAACACAGAGGCAGTGTCCCCCAGTACTTTTCAGCGTTTCTTCATTTTTATCATTCATGGACTCCTTTGGCAGTCTGATGAAACCAAAACACCCTTCTCAGAATAATATTTTTTAAATTCATAGAGTTCAAAGGAAAACCATTATGTAGAAATAGACTTTTGCCTGGCCTGGCATGGCACAGTGGTTGAGCATTGACTTATGAACCA
>NW_006377666.1:0-1277 GCF_000327345.1 Myotis davidii | reverse complement strand
GGCCTGTATGTCAAACCCAGTGAGGAGTTTTCTGAACTGGGCTAAATCCTTCACATGTAGGACCACCAAATAACATCACCACAGCCTCTGGAGTTAGGTTTTATGATAAGCTCCATCTTACAAGTATGGAAACCGAGGCTCAGAGAGGTGAAGGAATCTGCCTCAAGTCACTCAGCAAAAAAAAGTGGCAGAGCTAGGATTCGAATCCATGCTTGATTGCATACTATGTTCTTCTGCCTCCCAGATAAGCTTGATGGGCTTGTCAGGAGCTCAGGGGAGTATTTGCAATGAAGGAATTGATCCTTTTAGGCACCTAGCACATCATAAACATTCAAAAGGGGACCCAAATCAACTGCACCCCACAGTCAGAACAAATCTCACAGACAAGCTGAGAAGGCAGAGGCAAGGAGGACATACGGTGTGATTCTTGTCTATAAGAGGTTCAAAACCAGGGAAAACTGATGGTGATACATCATGACTGGAAGCGTAGGACAAGAGGGGGCGTGCAGGCTGATGTTCGCCAGTTGCATGCCTGTGGGCACTTTGTGAAATTCCTCCGGCTGCACGCCCACAGGTGTGTGCGTCTTTTCTGGACATAAAGTACACTTCCGTGAAAAATTTTGGTTGCCTTTCCTTGCCCTTTCTATCTTTAATTGTGGTAAAATACACAGAACCTAAACTTTACCACCTTAATCATATAGTTATGCAGTTCAGTAGTACCAAGCACAGCTATAGTACTTCCCAATCGATAACAAGTCTTTGAACGGTAGCTGATGGTTCTCAGGAGGGCTGGGAGAGGTGCTTTATTTATTCCTAGCAGGATGACGACTAAGTAGGCCCTTTCTTTCCTTTTTTAGGTTAAGACTCTTTTGCTGCCTTTTTTATTGAATTGATTGGGCTCTTTCTAATTGCAATGTTGGTGAGCTGCCTGAACAGTCAGGAAAAACAGCAGAAAAACACAACCGAAAAATAAAAGGACACAGGAATCCCCATAGCCAGGAAGCCTGTCTAATCCAGGATTTAAAAAAAAAACAAACAAACAAGATCGAGTGCAAAGTCAGTCTCTGTCCAAAAACGGAGAGAGAGCATCTGGCTAGCTCCCAGGGCTTTCATGCCCGTGGCAGTTACGATGTGTGACATCTGCTTTGGTCATAGGAGAAGAAGGAAGAGGAAAGAAGAGCCTGGCTTCGCCCTAGCAAGGCGTTTCCCAGAGGGTGCTCTGTGGAACCCCAATTCCTTGGAATATTTGGGGTGAGGTGCGGCGGGATTTAGGGAGG
>NW_006377665.1:0-1278 GCF_000327345.1 Myotis davidii | reverse complement strand
AGGAGAGAGGCCTCAGAGGAAACCAACTCTACCATCTTGAAAATTTAAAAAAAGAAAGAAATCCTTACATATCAGTGAAAATCTTTCTTATACATTAGATTAATATATTAAAATACTTAACCTGCATCAGAATGGTGTAACACATTGTCTTAATCATAAAATACCGTCCCCAGAAAGAGTTTGGCTAGAATCACTTGCTAGACCTGTATAGTATACACTGTAAACCGTTTGTGCAAACCATGGCTTTGTTACAGCACCAAACTTATCCAGAGAGAAGAAATCCCATTTCGTCAGAGAACAGGTTTTCCATTTGATTTGTGCCCAGAACATGTAAAAAACATAGCAGATTGCATGCTGCATTGGCTACAGAACATACATACATATGCATTTAAATCACTTAGGTTTTCCTTTTTTATGGTGCATTGGTGAATTGTATTCCTTTTGCATTTGTAATTAGACGGAGAAACAGATGTAATGGCTTTATTTAAAGTGATATGTCCATTAAAATAATCTACACTACCAAGTCATTGTTTTCTTTAACAAGGAATCTGTCCATTGCGATGCTGTGTTTTTGAGCCATTTAAATAGATGATAAAGAAAAACGTATATGTTTTCAGGAAATGTTGACTGATTATGGAAGTCAGATATTTTTTATGAGGAGGTTCAACTGTTTTTACAGTTTGTGGTGGTTTGTTTTTGTTGTTTTCTGTATTTGGAGATGGGACATCATCAAAGAAACAGTTATTCCTTCGCCATCACCTTTGTTCTCCAACTGAGCTGAAGAATCAAACCTATCTGTGTTTCAAAGGGGACCAAGACTTTTTAATTTTAACAGGCCCTGGTACGGTAAAACTGAATATTTAACTATCGCACACTCAGTGATCAAATACATTTGGTATTAACACTGGCTCTTTGTTTGAACCTAAATAAAACGTGGATCTTTATTTTGACCAATAACAGCTTTCTGGGGAGCTGCAGTTATGCTTGATTGAGACAGACTGTGACAGCCAACGCAGTAGCCAGCAGACAATTCTTTAATATATGAGCTCCATTGACCCAATTTCCCACCCTCCACCCCCAAAGCAAATAGCACCTCTAGCAACCTTTTCACCATTTAATCTTGCAACATCAATGCACTTATGATAAAAATTTGACTAAAATTAATCTTTGTAGAACAGATGCAGATTAATTTCTTGTACAGCTATAATTAAACACCTCTGTCTTTGAATCACCAATGCTTGTGGACACATCCTCAAATTCAAAGTTGCCATTTTTTTT
>NW_006377664.1:0-1280 GCF_000327345.1 Myotis davidii | reverse complement strand
AAAAAAAAAGTAAGATTAGTCCCTACCGGACCCAGGCAGCAATTCTTCCATCATGCTCAGCTCGGGGATCACCCTGTGTGAAAGTTCTCTTTTCCATCCTTCAGCTGCTGTCAGCCCAGGACTCACTGCAACTTTGGTTGACATAAAATATTCCATTGGATTGGGGAGGGTGGGAGAAAGGTACAGACCAGGGATTTAAAAAGTATATCACATAGGAACTTGGCTTCTGACTACTTACATGCACTCAATTTTGAGGCAATTCAGAGGACATTTATAAAAATGATTAGGGGTTAGGAAGCTGGCCTTCTACCAAATACTGAAGAAACTGATAGGATTTTGCTTGGAAAAGAGAAGTCAGAGGGGAGATTTAATACTCTCCTACTGCATGTGATACAGATGAGATTAATAACCAGCTGAGATTCTTTGTTTCCAGTGAGCATAGGGCAAATAGAATTGACTTTCGTTGCATCCTGTAATAATCTCCAGACAGTGAAAGCTGGGTCGGGCATCCTTGTAGGAAGGGGCCGCCCACTTGTGGTATCAGGGGACTGGGAATGGCTACTCATTCCCCTACTCTGTAAATCCTTCCCATTATTTCATGGACTGATGCATAATTTCCATGATTAAAATGTCATTGCTCTGACTAAGGAACCAAGTATTCCATAACCCCCGAGGTGATATAAAAATTGCAAGTTTGATACAGTGAGTTAGCAGAGTTGCCTGAGACATGTTTGATTGACACGGGGAGAGAGTAACAGGACACTTGGGTTGCTGAAGGGGGAGGAGTTTACATTACCTCAGAGGGGAAAGGGTACAGTCTGTGGAGCCTGGGATCCCATCAACCTCTCGGTTTTATTGAGATTCGACCCTCAGTGGGAGCTATTAATGACTGACTGGTTATTGCTTCATCTGATGAAGTCAACTTTCTGGATATCTTTAAAAGCTGAGCACATGATTTACAGTTATCTTACGTGATTTCCTAAACTTTCCAACAACCATTTAGTTGTGCTTACACGCATCCAAAAGGTTTGGATAAGTGTTGCTCCAAGTGGTCCTGTGATGAGAGCATCAGCAACACCTGAGAGCTTGTTATTACTGCAAATTCACGGGCATCACCCCAACCTGCTGAATCAGTGTTTTCTGGGGATGGAGTCCCAGGGTTCTGTATTTTAACAAGCCCCCCAGGTGATTTTTTTATGCTAAATTTGAGAGCCACTGGTCTTGTTTGCTCTTTACTGGTTAAAAACATATATGAGCTTCTTGTGTGTATTTTTTTTTTT
>NW_006377663.1:0-1280 GCF_000327345.1 Myotis davidii | reverse complement strand
CCTGCTGTGACGCAACAGGAATGTCTGTTTTCGCTGAAAACAGATGCGTTTCTCAGCCTGGAGGTATAATACAATGCACATCTCAATTGCAGTTGTCCCAATTTGCAGACTCCCTGCCTCACTGGACAACCCCCAGGCCATTCTTTAATGACAGCCTTTACATATAAGAAGAGTTATTGTAGGGCAAGTCTACTTCTGAATAGGGCTGAACAAAAGAAAATGGGTCTAAATTGCACCAAATCTATGCAGGTTGGGCATTAAGAACCCTCAAACAATAAAAATCTTCTTAAACCTGGATAAAGGTTATGACAATATAGTATTATCCAGGTCATCCTTAGGAATAAATTGACAGAAAATCACTGTGTAGAAAGCTTTGGGTCTGAGTAGGGTAACTATCTGGCTTCAGTGCCACCATTGCCCAGTTCCCTAATTGTGACAAACATCACTAATTGATCTTGAGGCTCCTATTGCGTCCTCACTGATCACAGAATTAATCTCTGTGTTATGCTTCAATAGGATATTACCAATACATCAGAGTAGGCACATGAGACAAAAACTTTGCCATAACTCTTTTAAGCCTGCAAGCGGTTTTTGAAGTCCCAGATATAGATATTAGCATTCAATGTTTTATTGTTAAATATGCTTTTCTGTGATATAATCAGGCACATTTGTGAAGCTCCATTATCCTTTTAGTATAACATTTCAAAGAAACTGGATCACCAATAATAGTTTTTGAAGATGGTGAATCAAAGGATCTCTAGCCTAATTCTGAACACATTATACCCCAGGGTGGGGTTGGGTCAAAGGAACAGGGTTGGAAAAAAGTCACTGCATAATGCATTAAAATATTTTCATCGGTTGTTCTTTTAAATAGTTAGTGGAAGAAAGGCACAACCACTTTTAAAGAGTTTTTGGAGAAAAATGAAAACCAACAAATATAATTCCAGGCAGACATAAACCAACCATTGATTATCTTGGCTAAGAATGAGCATGGACTTAAGAAAACTTAGAGAAAATGCAAAATCCACCAACATCATTTTGAGATGTGCCTGGTTTGGATAGAGACTGTCCTAGTGGGAATATTGGAATGACTCTCCATTTTTATATTCTTCAAAATAATCATAAACTAGTAAAATAGGATTCATGGCATAATATAGCAAAATAGTAATCACAAGATAGCTTATATCTCTCATTCTTGACAGGTTCCTATGAGGATAAGCCACAGGGATATAAAAATCCTAGTAAAAAGAGAAAACATAAATTTAAAGATTTTTATACAT
>NW_006377662.1:0-1280 GCF_000327345.1 Myotis davidii | reverse complement strand
CTGTTGCCAGAGCCATTTCTATTCTCTTCAACTTAAGTGCCAAATGCTTACACTACTTTGCCCAATTTATACCTTTGCCTATAATTACTGGTCCCCAAGGTGTGATTGTCCTTTCTCATAAGAGTTTGTGCAGCTGCCAACATGAAGTTGTAAATAAATTGTAATACCGTTGCTATGAGGTGTAAAAATCCCACAGCTCATATCCAGAGCCTTGTATAATAAACTCGAGTAAACATTCCATTTCCTGCAAGTGATTGTGGTCTGTGACTAGATTTAGAAAACAGGGCAGTAAGTCATCTTTCTTTAATGAGTCGTTGAAAACAAAGTCGTATCCCATGAAACCAAACCCTGTCCTTGACAAAAACAAATAGCATATTTGTAAAAGACCCTCCAAAGGGGGGACAGATTTTTCTGTAGCTCATGACCTGAGTTCCATTTTTGTTGTTGCAAAGTGCTTAAACAATAGCAACCCCATGCTCCCAACAGCACCCATTGCCAATGAAGGCAAGAGATCGGTTTTCTAACAAGAAACAGTGTGCTATAGGAAGAAAAAATGAGAAAATCAGATGTAGAGTGACCCAGCTTGATTGCTTCTCTTCTACTTATTGGGTGACCCGCATCATTTAAACCTCTGTACCTCAGTTTCTTCAGCAGTAACTTGAGGCAAAAGATGCCTACTGAATGGGATTGGTGTGACCATGAAATGATATCCTTAAATGCAAAGCACCCATCAACAGTCCTATCCAATAGTAGATGACACAGAAATGGTAGTCTCTTCCTCCTTTTTCTTTATAATGATGGAAAACCATCATTTCTTAGTTTCCACTGGAGCAACCTTGAGCCTACTATGTGGAAAGTGCTACAACTGATTAGAAAGCCGTCTTTTTTTCTAGAATGTCTGTTCCTAGAACCCCTAGTATGCTTTCTTATTGAATTGCCTCATCTGTGAAAGGTGATCAAGACTGCTGAAATGATATCTTAACTACAAAATCTAATCATTCCTAAAATTTGTTAAAATTATTAAAATTTTATCTCCTTTTATTTTTTATCATAAAGCATTTATTGATAATTTTTTCTTGTTTAATTATAATAGAATCTCATAAAAGTAAATGCTTCACATCAGAATTTTATCCTGCAGGACCCAGAGAGACTGTGGTTCAACTTGAACATTAAACAAAGTTTACATTTGAAATAATTAGGTCAAGAAGTAATTGCAGATTAAGGTCACTTTTTACTGAATTTATTGAGGTGGCACTGGTTAATAAAATTATATAGGTTTC
>NW_006377661.1:0-1270 GCF_000327345.1 Myotis davidii | reverse complement strand
AGGAAGAGAGGTCAGGCTCTCTCTTCCAGGCCCACAGCCATATTTGGTCATGTTTCCCATCTTTCTATGCCCTCCCCATCAACTAAAAGCTGAGACTCCCAAAGAAAAGAACTTGGGAGGAAGCCTGGATAGATATAGGAGAGACAAGGTCCACTGAGGCAAGCTCATCTTCCCTCCCTGAATCTTTGAGACAATTCAGGCCAGGGGTATCCCTCCCCAAAGGTTGGGCTGCCTTGGGCTCCCATCCCAAACTACTAACCTTACTAGAGAGCCTGTTAGCCTTTAGAGACGATCCTCTGGTGCATGGTGCAAAAGAAAATTAAGCAGTGAATAGGCCAGGTGGATGCAGGTACCTTCCCACTCACCCTCCCCACTGGCCTCAGCATGGGCCTTGGAACATGATATTCACAGCATCTCCTAGTGCCCCCAAACCAACTCAGTACTCTCCATCTGTTTTGGGAAAAAGCAGTCTCCTTGCCTGGGATTTTGGATGAGAATGAGGATGAGAATGAAGATGAGTAGCTCTGCTGAGCAATAATGCTAGTAAAGGCAGTTCCTTGTGAAAGAAAAAGGAACAGCCCTCAAGGATAACTATCCAGAGGTTCAAGGGGCAGAGCTAGAGAGCTTGGTATCCAGAGAGAGGCAGGACCAAAACGAAGCAACAGGGTAAGCAGGATGCAGCTCAAAGGCCAGGACTGGGCCATGGCTACAATTTCAGAGATGAGTGGTTCTTCCAGAGGAGATAGACTTTCTGAGGGTCCCTAAGCTATTCCAGACAACGTCAAGGCTACTATCTTGGATCCTTGCCTATCATCTTGAGGTATCAACAGGGCAAGTCCCTACAACTGCCAAATCAAGCTGTGGGAGAAAGCTTCCTACCAATTCTTATATGACCTTGTGGAAGGACAAAAATATCCAACAGTCTCCTAGAATGGAACACCAAGTTCCAATCTATGTTCTGCTCCTAATTAGTTGTGGGGCCTGAGGAAACTACTCTACTGTTCAGAGCCTTAACTTCCTACTCTATTTTGATGTCTGCCTCACCTACAAACTTTTCTTGTCCAAAACCCCTGAACATGTCTACCCTCTTCTATTCCCTAATTCCAAGTGTCATCACAGACTCCTCCTCCTCCTTCATCCCTCATGGCCAGTACTAAATTAATCCTCTCCTTTCCATCCCAACACCTTATTACCTCCCCTAGTGGTCTACTACAATGACTTCCAAATTCCTGTTGTCTCCTCCTTTTCTTATTTAGACTACTAATATGTT
>NW_006377660.1:0-1279 GCF_000327345.1 Myotis davidii | reverse complement strand
AGAAATGGCATTAGAAGAGAATGTGGTATCAAAGGGCCACGGAAGTAAATGAGAAGGCTACCTTGACAAGGAAGCAAAAATATGCATATGTAGAACTGCAACTAAAAAATAGTAATATTTTTAGTACTAAAATAAGAAATATGTATTTTGTTAGTACTAAAAATACCCAGTACTAAAATAAAAATACATATTTTATTAGCACTAAATAAATATAACAAAGTATACTACATTTAAAATGTAGATCTGATAATACCATTTTTCTCTAGACATATAGGATAAAGAAGAGAAATGCAGGAGTAGAGTTGCATGAATTTCCAGGCTTAACAAACAAGGTAAGTTGGAGTTTAAGTTCATCATATAACACGCAGTATATACAATTATTCCATCAGAATGCTAAAACATAATAACCTAAAGACATGTAAGTGGTACTAATTAATAATCACAACTATTTAAAAATATCTACCTTTAGAAGAAACGATGCTCCGTCCACTTCAGCTTTGCCCAAGAGCTGACAAGTCAGGTCAAAATACTGCATCGACTGAACATCACACAATTTTACTAACGTCGAAGAAGGTGAAATATGAGTAGATGCCCACGCACGTAAGGTTTCTACCATTTTGTGGTCCTCAGTTGTGAAGTTAAAATACTTGCTTGAAGTACGAGGTATAACAGGAGCTCCCAAAGTTCCCTCAAATGTCAAAGACGCAAAGCCAGAGCTGGTGATACCTTGCGTCTCATTTTTATATACTTGGATCTAAGAAAAGGGGACAAAGTAGAAAACAAAACAGAAACACATAAAACTGCTTACTGATGCAACACCTGGGGGCTGAAAATCAGAAAGATTATAAAATCTTGCCAGTACAGTTAATAGAAGACATAATTATTTAGTATTCCATTTAATTAGTATATGAATTATAAAATTAACTGGGTTCTATCAAGATCCACAAACACCATGTAAACTGTAAAACACTATGCAAAATCTATTTCTATTTTCTACAGAACTAGGTGTTAGACTCCCTAATCCTACCAAGCTTGTTCTTTTACATTTATTAGGTTTAAGACAGAATTTACAGAAGGAAAAACAACAAGTGCCATTTATTTATGAGCATACTAGAGAAAACTAGAACACCTAAAAGGTAAGTTTGAAGTGAATTAAATGCAACTGAGGCATTTATGATAGTTATGTATTTACAAAGCAACCCTTTGGTGACCTTGTGAAATGTTCCCCCATTCTGATCTTCTGTAAACTCTATCTGATATTAATATTTTATTTTTTACT
>NW_006377659.1:0-1279 GCF_000327345.1 Myotis davidii | reverse complement strand
TCCACTGAGCCAAACCAGCTAGGGCTCTTCTGTATTTTAGAACCAAACAAATGAAAGTGTTACTTATTCTTACAGCCCATTCAAACCACTGCAATTTGATGTTCTCTAACCATTTTCTTTAAAACTTTCCCAACACAGTTCCAGTAATCTATCGCTAAATGCTGTGTGTATGTGTGTGTTCGTGCTTGCGTGTGTGTGTTTGTATGTGTGTGTGTTTTACTTTCTATCTTAGCCTAACCTGTCTGTACTATTTCATCCCGATTCATTACCCTTTCCTTATGGATACTTTCCCATGAGGTCCCAATGACTAGTCTTTTATTTTACTTCTGTTCCTTTGCTTCCTACTCAGTCTTTACATAGCCTCCTTGTTCTCAGTTCTTAGCCTCCTCTTCATCCTCTTTACATTTCTTCTCTTTGTCCACAATTTCAGGTACAGCAGTTACACTGGTAAGTAATCTTTCTCCAATCTCTTCTTTTCTGAGATCAGCCCAGTATATTCAATAAACTATAGGGTATTTCTACCTCATTTTCACAACCAATGCCTTTAAAATCAGCATATTTGAAGCAGAGCATTTCCCTGCTAAAGATTCTAGAAACTCATTCAATAGATTCTCAATTTTAATAAATAAGAACATTTACCTTATTCTGAAAATAAGGAAACCTCTTCAATATCTGCTTCTCCTTTACCTCTCATATTAGAGAATTGTTCTACTTAAAGACTATCTCCTGAATGTCTCAGGGGTTTTTTCTGATCCTATACTTTGTCAGTTGTCTTCTGACCTTGGTCAAGCGTTAATAACCTCTTATCACTGATTATTGCAGAAGCTGGTTAACTGGACTCAACGTCCCAGTACATTTACCTTTCCCATCCGACTAATCATTCTTAAGTATAAAAAGGCATTCCACATCCCTACTAAAAAATTCCTCAGTGTCTCCATTTCTTGATGAAATCCAAACTTCTTAGCATGACACACATGGCCTTAGTGTAATACACATACTCCTGTACCTAACTCTAGCTTCCCCATCCTAGGCAATCTACATCTAGCTCTCCTGCAGGTGCTATGCTCTCTGACACCTGAGGCTATGCGATCCTTTTCTCTTTGTCCACTAAAGAGAAGGATGATAATTAGGATATTAATTGTCATCAAATTCTTGTTTATCCTTTAGGCTTAAAAAAGTACCATCTCACTCTAGCCTGTTTTCTTAGTGGTTAGAGCCTCGGCCTGAGTGCTGAAGAGTTGCAGGCTCAATTCTGGTCAAGGGTACATACCTTGGTTGC
>NW_006377658.1:0-1279 GCF_000327345.1 Myotis davidii | reverse complement strand
ACTTCACTGAAGATTCCCTACATTGAGGTCAATCAGAAGGGTAGAAAGGTCTGGAAGAGGAATATTCCTTTTTCTAATGAAACGCCAAAGACCACTCAGCTTGACACAGAGGAAAACAATTTGAAATATAAAAAATTTCTGTCTGAACAATGCAATGTGCCTTCTATCACACCAGAAGGACTGTCAACCTGTTGAAATGAGACAACATATAATGCTGTTCTCCTGTTCCTTAAAGTTTGATGACTCCGCAGCCTGAAGCTGTGTGGGAGAAAAGGGAGGTTGAGTCCTTTTGAAATTGCCCCTTAAGGGGGAAAAGTATCAATAAATAACAGAGGCCTGAAATATCAGAATGGCAAACATATGTTATCTTAAATTTCATATTTCTCTCGACACCAGAAAAGTCTGATTTTCTTCTTGCTAAGGAGATACCAGAGGGAAGAAACTGTTCCTCAAATACACAATTTTTCCCTAAAAGTCATGTTGATCTATTGTTTATGATAGACTAAACAATTTCCTGGAAAGAGGTTAATGAGATATGGACTTTTTATTCCATCTATATATGCAATTCATACACCTAAGGGTTTCTTATTAAAAGTAGCATTATATTTTGAATAGTTCTCCTGCAGTTTCAAGTGATTTTTTTGTGGGAGAGGAGGCAATTTGGACAATATTATGTTGCTAAACGTAACAGGAACAAGGATGTCTTTCTTTCTGGAGAAATAATCACTCTCCTATAGTGTGTTCATTGATAATGTGCTTCAATGAAGACAGCAGTGTCAGGAAATGGAAACCCACTGTCTAGGCCAGACTATCGATGTTAACATGACATCACTCTGCAAGTCAGAGTATTCAAAATCATTTTTATCAGGTCAGTCTTCAAACCTAGTCTGTAATAAAACTTTATGTTTTTCTGTCACTGTCACCTCTTTCATCACTGCAAGGGATCCGTTTAAAAGCCTCAAACATCAACATTCCCCGCTGAGCTGCTGCAACTGCTCATGGTCCTGGGAGACAGACCATCTGTAGCCATGGGAGAATGATGTTTCGTCATGCCCAAGGCAGGGCAAAACTCAATCTGATTTCTTTTGACTGGAAAAGGTAACAATTTCAATGTTTCATACCAACCGATTTCCACGCTCACCTGAAAGTCTATTTCATGTTCATTACTGATGTTGTGGTTGGGTGGAAAGAGCCAGGGTGGAGTGAGGGGACCTGAACAAAGCCTCCTGCGCACCCGTGAGAACCAGGCCAGGCATTTGTTTATCATTTCTGTGGCTTG
>NW_006377657.1:0-1279 GCF_000327345.1 Myotis davidii | reverse complement strand
CACACACACCTAGAACCCAAGACCATGCTATAACTGTCTGACTCTCTTTCTGGCGGTGCCGCAGGAGTGGTAAGTATCAACCCCAGGGAGCACTTTGGAAATCCCAAAGCACTCTCCAGACATTTGCCAGTTATGCTGAAATTTATGTGCATCAGATCAGGATCTTAGCCCTGCTGCCTTATGGTTCTTAGACAGAAGACTTCCAGTTACTTGTCCTCACCGGAATGGATGAGTCAGATATTATTTCTACTCTCAAGGTTTCTGGGGTGAAAGTCACATTTGCCACTCACTCCAGGGCTCTGGGTGGCACAATGTGTACTAATTTCTCCCACTTTATTAGCCTTCCCCACTCTTATCTGATCTCTCTAAAGCTCCTTCCAGGCAAACCAAACACATACACACACTTCTGTGGTATTTTCCGTAATAAAGTCTGCCGATAAAAACTCACAGTATAAATTCTACTATGCAAAAGTTCACATGAACCAATGGGTTTTCAAGAAAGATAACAATAAAATACCTCAAACTGAACGTTCAGACATTGAAATCCGTTTAATTTCCTGTAACAAATGAATAGAGGTTTACGGTTAAAAAGGAAACTGTAAAAAATTAAGAATGTTCTCTGTACTCATTAGACTTAACTAGTTGCTTAAGATTTCAGAAAAATTATTAAAGACAAGCATTCTGACTAATTTCTTTCTTCCTGCTAGGGAATATTGTCCTCTTATGAAAATATCATAAAAATACCTATCGCCATGGAGATTTGCATACCTTATTTCAAAATGTCAAATAGCATGCGTTTTGTTAAATTAAAAATCAATACAGTTTTTTGAAAAGTTTGCAGAACTGTCTAGAGAGTGATGAAATTCAAGGTTGAAAATGTATTTAAAGAGAAAATCAGCAGTTTGCATTCATTGAGTAAGTGTGACACATTTGTGAGTTGTCCACACAAGAATTTATGCTCCCCCTTCTAGAATATAGTAGGTTTTGCTCAGAGTTATCTTCCCAGTTAGTGAGTACATTTCCCAGCACCCATTTGCATAGAGGCATAGTCACATGACTAGCTCAGACCAATAAAATGTGAGCAAAATGATGTGTGCTACTTTGGAACTTGAATATTTTTTTAAAGAGGGTGGTGTGCCTTCTTCACTGCCTCCTTCCACCTGCTGGACCCCCGTGGATGGTGGAGTCACAGACAGAAGGATCCTGAGTACCTGGGACACTTTGTGGAAGGCTACCACCAAGCAGAAACATGCTCCATGGACTCATGACTGGAAGAAAT
>NW_006377656.1:0-1279 GCF_000327345.1 Myotis davidii | reverse complement strand
TGATGCAGTGTATGGCTAACTTGCCTACAAACGTAAGGTGGTCATTATAATCTGGCTAGTCAGTGTATATATTGTTATTGCATTTTATACATGGTAACACTGAGAAACAAAAATTTAGCCCCTTCTTTTGTATTATGTTGCTCTAAATTGAGACTTCTGAGCAATAATTAAATCTTTCCAAGTCTATTTTGAAGATGGGCTATGCTTCATCACTATTGTAGCCTTTGTTTTTTGGTATTTTATGGCAAGATTTCACATTGACATACTCTCGTTTGTCAGGGGCCCTAGATTTCATAAAGGAAAGATCTGACTCTCAGGATGAACCTGAATAGCATAGCTGAATATGATATAAAAGTGATGGAAACATTATTTGGATCAAACTCATAAAAAACAATAAGATTGTCAATAGGCATAAGGTTACCATTTTTAGACTCTCACCTCATGAAGCAGGCTTGAGATAGGACCCAGTATATTTGATGGGCTTATAGTAAGGGATAGTTGAGTTTCATCTTATACTTAATGATCAAGCACTTCAACACTATAAGGTCAAGGTCTACATGCTTAAATTAAGAGAGAAGGATATGCATTTCACAATGTCAATTTTCTAGAGCACTATAGAATTCACCTTTTATTACATACATTAAGAAGAAAACAAAGCCATTTGGGCTATAAAAGCCATTGATTAGATTAAAAACCACAAAGTCAATATATAAATCTCATTTATCTCCCATATCAGGCATACTTATGTTGTATAGATAAATCAATGTAACATCAAACTGTAGAACAGGTACATAATTATTCTTGTAAGTTTAACAAATTCAATGTCTTCTGTCATAAACCTAAATCAGCAAGATAGTGTCATCTAATAATGTAAATATAAGATTTACATGGTATAAGCATAGTGTGGTTTTACTTTATTCAAAATGCAAACCATAATGACTTTAATACAAATTATGTTTAATATGAATTTATTTTTAATGAATTTCTCATAAAGGTTTACTAAAAGGGCATATTTTAGTTACATTGGCTAAATAATATGTTCATCTATTCATTCACCTAATATGTTCATGTTTGTTTTGTAATTTCAACTACATCCTAAGTACCTAATTTATGCCATAAGTTGTACTTAATAGTTTAATTATTTAAAAAAAAATAAAGCATATACTAACCCCAATTTACAAGTGAATTGAACCAATTTCCAGTGAAGTTTAGTTTTTCTTATGCATAATTAAAAGTTGCTAATAACCAATATATGATGGCAGTGTTTTGTTTTGTTTTT
>NW_006377655.1:0-1278 GCF_000327345.1 Myotis davidii | reverse complement strand
GGGTGGGTTGAAGTGCTCTAATCAGAAATGATAGACTATTTGACCTCTAAACTCTCTAATCCTATACTTCTATCGTTTTCAAGGTCCCAGGGCTGTTTCCATTCATTCTAGACCTCTGAGGGTGCTGGAAATCAAATATTTGTGGGAAGTTGCTCAATGCCACATCCAAGGAATTATATTTCCCAAGGAAATTTCAAATTTCATTACAGAATCTGAGACTCTGGGAACCATCATTTCATATTTCCCATCCTAACTAATGATAGATCTGATCTTAATGCAAGAGAAAGGTATGCTTGTCTTAGTACAACATACCAAGTACAACCTACAAAACAATGGCCATCAAACATCGTCCCCAAGATACTGCCTCCTGGGGACTGTTTAATGATATCATATTATACAGCACATTCCTGTGCAGCAGGAAATGTGGTTCCACATTTATCTTCATGTGGGAAATGAGTCTTTCTACCTGAAGATCATTCAACACTTCTCCTATCCCACAGAAACACAGAAAACCTCAACTGGAGAGATGGGAAACTGAGTGATCACTTAGCCACAGTCAGCATACTGCAGAACAGAGGAAAGCAAAGTCTTCCATAGAAATCAATCCGTAAAGACTCCAGTTCGAAGATGACACCTTGAACAACTGCAGGAAGCTAGACTGAGGAAGTAATGCTGACCCTGAAGGAAGAAGCGGACATCCTGATGTAGACCAGACTGTGGGACAGGGACCTAGGTGTCCAATCGTCCTGGTTTCAAATTCCAACTCTACTACTTGCCAGTGTGTTAACCAAAGCAAGTAATTAACCTCTTTGAAATGTACAGACTTTGTTATGATAATTAGGTGAGATCATTTAGATCATTTGAGTAGCACGATATTTACACTCAATTGAAGTTCACCACACCACATACATTTTTATCATCAGTATCACTCCTGCAGTATGTTGTTTCAGTCAATGCTATGCTTTTGTCATACAGAGTTCAAGGGACCTTTTGGGAAGTGTCCTGTGTCCTACGTCATGTTCCTCTACTTATTTTCAGCCCACAGAGCCTGAAGTCTTTCTGAGGACAAATAAGGGACAAGCATGTTGAATCAAAAGTGAGCAGGTCTGTGCTGAATCCTCACCCTGTGTGAACCCAAGAGTGTCCCATGGACCTTGAAGACTCAGCAGAGTAGAACTTGTAAAACCACCAGGATGTCCATGGTGAACTGTGCAGATCCACCAACTGCCCTCTCAAGGTTCCGGTGTCCAGAGAGGATCCAACAGCTGAGAACCTCCC
>NW_006377654.1:0-1279 GCF_000327345.1 Myotis davidii | reverse complement strand
ACCACCGATGGGACGACATCCACCAGCTGATCTATTTACCAGCCTGCGTTTGATATCTACTTGGAAGCAGGCCCAGTTTCCCATGAAAATCTGTCAAAGGTCCAGGTAATTTTCATTCTAGCTACTCCCCTAAAGTCAACTCTTTTTTATGATAACACCACATGGGACGTTTTATAGGTCAGAAATGACCTAATTTCTGAAAAGACACTAACCACCTACTTCTGATTCATACTCCTTTATTGCCTCAAATTCTTTTGGTAAAGATTGCTTCTAAACATTCCATTTGTAATCAGAATTTTTCAGATAACTTCCAAGAGGCCAAACCTATGTTTTAATTCTTCATGGATGTATAATAGTGTAGAGTTTTCTTACAGCGGCTTCAGTCACATGTAAATGTGTAGCCAACGTTTTCATCTTCTGGAAAGGTGATATCTGATTGGCCCCCATGTGTATGCATAGTATACATAAAATCAGGATCATTTTTCTGAATTTTTAATTGACCATATTCTTTATGTGCTTTTAAAAAATGCTTATAGTTGTATTTGTTTGCTAAGGCTGTGTTAACAAAGTACCACAAACTAGGTGGCATAAACCACAGATATTTATTACCACACAGTCCTGGAAGCTGGAAGTCCAAATCAAGAAGTCGGCAGGTTGGGGCTGTGAAGGACTGTCCGTTCCATGCCTCCCCTCTAGCTTCTGGTGACTTACTAGTAATCTTGGAGCATCCTTGACTTGTATAAGAACCACCCACTCTCTGCCTTCATCATCACGTGATGTGCTCCCCTGTGTGTACATCTGTGTCCACATTTCCCCTTTTTATAAGGACATCAGTCATATTAGATTAACACCCACCCTGATGCCTCATCTTAAGTAATTACATCTGCAATGACCCTATTTCTAAATAAAGTCACATTTTCAGCTACTGGAGATAAGTGATATGAATTTGGGGGGAAAACAATTCGACCCATACCATACATATACACATACGTAATACTACATGGGAAATGTTTAGCACATCACCAGGAGACTTATAGTAGGTTTCTTCATGCTTTTTTTTTCATAAGGTGAAAATAAGTTTCTTAAGACCATCAGCAGTATGGAACAATATAATAATTAGACAGAATTGCTAAGGTTAGGTTACATCGATGGGGCTAATGGTTCTATTCATTTTTATGGACCATCTGCCTATTGGACTAGACTGCCTAACCACTCTAAAACATGGGAAGTTTACACACAGCCTCCCTTCCTATTGTCTTTCATTGTCTGCTTGCTGTTA
>NW_006377653.1:0-1278 GCF_000327345.1 Myotis davidii | reverse complement strand
TACACTACCTCCTGACCAGTACTCTGCATCATGTGCTAAGGAAATGGCTAAATACACAGGGTAGTGGTCCTGTCTCACCAGTGAGCTCACTAAAGGCCAGAATGCATTCTGTTCCTGTTCTACATTCTGATCCAATCTTGGGGCTTTAAAACCTAGTTAGATACTGCTAACTCTCACATAAGGTTCTCATGCCCTGCCTATCCCCTGAGCTTCAGACATATATTTAATTGCCCACAGGACATCTTTACTTGGATGTCTAATGGCATCTCAAACATAACATGTCTGAGAATTTTTGATTTTCTTCCTTCAATTGCACTAACCAGCCACTGAGAACAGACAGCTTTCCTTATTTCTCTTGGTACACCTGGCACCTCTCATGTAAGGGATGTTCACAAATTGACAACAAATAAATAAACACAAAAAGATTTTCCCTTAATAACAATATTTAATATTTGAGTACTTAGCACTATCACCATCACCTCTCTAATTGCTGTGTGAAGGAATTCCCGCCACTGAGCTAAGTAACAGAGGCTAAAAACCTAGCAGTCATCCTTGGCTCCTCTCTTTCTCTAACACCTCACACCCACAGGCACTCGTTTGGACACTCTCTGAGAAATATATTCAGTACTTAGCTCTATCTAAGCCCTGCCAGCTCTTCCCTTGACTACTGTAGTTGCCTCCTTGCTAGTCTCCCTCAAAGCACCATTTTCCTCCTGCTGGGCCACAGCAGCAGTCTCCCTGCCTGAGGACCCCTATTTTCCTGGTCAGTGCAGCAACCTCTTCACTGGCTTCCCGCCTTCACTGTTGTTCTTTCTCCTTCATTCACCCCTTTAGTCTATTCTCTAGTCAGCAGCCAAGTGATGTTTTGAACATATAAATTAGAATCCCATCACTTTCCCTGTTGAAAGCCTTCTAATGGCTTCTCATTCAAAAGTTTGGGGCAAAATTAATCCAAAGTCCTCACCATGGCCTACAAAGTTCTACATCTGGCCCACCTCCCAGCTATTTCTCAGATCTCATTCTCACTCCTTGTTCACTCTGCTCGATTACACTGGCCTCCTTGCCTGTTCTCATCTCAGGGTCTTACTCTACGCTGCTCCCTTTGCCTGGAAAGCTCTCGAGATCTTCAGATTGCTCTCTTCTTCACTTCATTCAGATATTTGCTCAAAGGTCTCACACTATAAAAAATAACCCTGCCTTACTTTTCTTCAGGTGACTTATCAGCAGCTAATATTATCTATCTACATATATAAAAGCCTAATATGAAAATTGTCCCCT
>NW_006377652.1:0-1278 GCF_000327345.1 Myotis davidii | reverse complement strand
TTTTTTTTTTTTTCAATTTCATTCAACCCCTTAGATGTCAAATGCCATTCATTGTGTTGTTATTTTAATAATTTCTTGTGAAAAGTTATCAACCTTACTGTTACTCTTTTGAAAGCAACATATTCTTTTCCTTTTGCTGCTGTGAAGATTTGAAGTTTGTCTTTTATTTTCTACAATTTTTCCATGATTTCTCCACTTTGATGATATTTAGCTATCCTTTCATGTGAATTGTTACCTGACTCTCTGGAGTTGTAATTGAAGGCTATTCTATAGCTATTGCCTTCTCTGAGTTTTTCAAGAGCATACATATATATTCACACATTAGGGTGAGAATTTGAGTTGAAGGTTTAACAAACAAATAAACAAAAAAAACAGCAAATAAATTATTAGGTATGGAAAGAAACAACAAAATGTAACCCATTACAGGAAAAGGAAATCAATAGAAAACATCTTTGAGAAAGTACTTACTAGACAGACTTCAAATCAACTATTTTAAGTATGTAAACAGAGGCAAAAGAAACAATGGACAGAGTAACTGAGACCATTATAAAGAGAGAAATTGTAAAAAGGAACCAAATGGAAATTTTAGAGTTGAAATGTGCAATAACTGAAATGAAAATTCACTAGAGAAATTTACCAGCAGACTTTACCTGTCAGAAAAAATAGTCAGTGAACTTGAAGATAGGTCAATTGAGATTACCAATATGGAGAGCAGAAAGAAAATAAAATAGAATGACAAAAAGAAGAGAACATAAGAAACTTGAGGGACAACATTAAATACCCAACATATGCATAACAGGAATCCTTGAAGTAGAGGAGACAGAAAAAGGGTCAGAACATATTTGAAAAAATTAATGGCCAAAATATTCCCAAAATTGATGAAAGTTATGAATCTACATATCAAACAAACTCCAAACAGAACAAACCCAAGGATATCCATGCTGAGACACATTATCATCAAAGTGTTGAAAGCCAAAGACAATTAGAATATCCTGAAAGTAGCAATAGAAGTAATTCATCATGTAGAAGTAATCATAAATAATTTTAACAGCTAATTTCTCATTAGAAATCCATAAGATTAGAAATCTCATTAGAATGCCATAAGGCAATGGGATGATATAATCAAAGTATTAGAAGAAAAAACTATTATCCAGCAAAACTATCCTCAAGAAAGCAAAAAGAATACACAAAATAAAGAAAATATTTGTGAATCTTATACCTCGGAAGGGTCCAACATCAATATATAAAGAACTGCCCTAACCAGTTTGGCTCAGTGGA
>NW_006377651.1:0-1278 GCF_000327345.1 Myotis davidii | reverse complement strand
TGGTGGGGCACAGAAAGGAAAGTAAGGAGGACCCTTGGGATGTCAGTTACTCATACCCAATAACATGTAAGGGCAATTCATAGATAAGAAAACCTTCTGCGTGGTCTCTTTTCCTGAATCTCAAAATGTGCATGTACACCTATGTCTTAAACAGTGTACAAGAGTAAATATAGTATAAACATATTCAAATTTTTATTTTGCTTAATATATTGTCAATGTTCCTTATGTGCATCGAATATTCTGATTTGGTATATGAGTTTTTGGAGGGCAGAGGCAGTTTTTCATCTGAATACCTGCTTGTTGTCTGTACTTTATCATTGCTAAATATGTCAGGCACACAGAAGTATTTAGAAAATATTTCAGGGTAGAGTATACAATGTAAATTAAATATCAAGAAGAAATTCAATAAAATCACCAACAATATGATACAAAATTGAATGACTAATATTTAAAAAATTAAGTGAAAATGCTTGGGCTTAGTTGTTGAATAGTTCTCTATCTTCACTCCAAGTCTGACTTAACTTGCCAGCAACCAAACTGTCAATACAATGTCACCACCTAGTGGCCAAAATGGAGGAACATCGGGAGCACTATCTTTCCACATCTCCTTTCTTGCCCCTAATAAGATTATGTACAATATACAAATCAAATTCTCTCTTTTCCCTCTACATTTCCCTGTCAATACAGTCTCCTAGAGGCAAACTCCCCTTCTGGATCCATACTTAAAGGAAACATGTGCAAGTGATTCCAACCATTACCAAATACAATAGAGCCTTAATACATGTTAGTGCCCATCTACATGTTCTCAACTTATCTTCCTTTCTTTTATGATTCTTACCCAGTTATCGTTCTCCCTCTTTCCTCAATATAAGAGATAAAATTATCATATCTGTTCTTTATGGATGAGTATGAGTTATGTTTGTGACTACTTTCAAGGATGTAGTCCTTCCCCACATTATTCCTAGCACAAGACAGAATGTCTCTCTTTAGATTACTCCCAATTTCCAAAAAATGACAGAAAATATATTTGTATATCTGAAGGAAAAAAATCACTGGCTCTCTTTGAAAAATAAAGACACACCCTTATGAGAAAGAGGGATGGTGTTTAAGTATGGTCATCTTTCATTTACCACAGGAAGACTAGAACCTTGCCCATTCCTAGATATGCTATGTACCACTTTCTACAAAGACTGCATTTCCCTATCAAAAGAATATTTCAAATACTGTAGTCAAGTTTCATGGCAAGCGACCCACAGGTTGAGAACCGCTGTTCTAGGA
>NW_006377650.1:0-1278 GCF_000327345.1 Myotis davidii | reverse complement strand
TCCTTTCTCATTTGAACTTGGTAAGGATGCTCTGGCTTGGGATGTCTATGTCCATTTCCTCTGAACTCCATGTCATCCTGACTCTTCCTCTGGCCCATGTGGTTGTGGGGCCCTTTGCTGTTGCCATTTTTCAGGTTGTTACAGATCCTTGTGAAACATCCCCATGTCCCTTCATTGCAGTGTTACTGACATGTTAACCCTGTTCTGCATTAAGTGCTCACTTTTCCTGCTTTCTTTGCTCTGGCCCGGGCCACCCATTGCCCTGTCCTGGGCCACTGCTCCCAGCACTCTCTTTATCCAGCAATAATAGCCTCCTCGGGGCTCCTGGACCAGGCCAAGAGGAGTGGTCACTTGCAAGAGTCTTTTCATCTGCTGGATGGCCTGCCTTGGATCTTGACATGATGGCTTCTTCTGTCAGCCAGGCTTGGCTCAGAGTTCCCTTTGCGGAGCAGGCTTCTTGGCACCCAGTCTGCCCTCCTCCCAACCCTCTCTAGTCTGTTCCTTTCTTCAATTCTTTGCATCCGTGTATCACTATCTCACATTGCCCTCTTCATTCATGTGTTTTATTATGTCTAATTCTGCCCTCTTGACTATTAGTCTACAAGAGCAGAGACCCCATCTGTCCTGTCTACATGTGTGTCTGTAAACGTAACAGTGGCTGGCAAGCAGTAGGTGCTACTTGATATTTGTTTATGTATGAATGCATGTATGTGTGTGTGTCTGTATTTATGGATGTTTGTGTACATATGTATGTGTTCATATATGTATGTTTGCATGTTTGCATACTCATGAATGCGTGTATGCTTAATTTGCATGTGTATTTTATATGGATGGATGTTTGTTGTACATATGTATGTTTATATGTATGTTTCTGTGTATATACTTGCATGTATGTGTGTATGTTTGTATGTATCTCTGTGTGTTTGTATGTGTGGTGTATGTGTACATATATGTCTGTGGGGTGTGGGCTTCCAGCCCGTGCACCCTTTCCTTGTTGGGTAAGCTCTCTCAGTCAGTCCTCTGTGCTGTCTGCTCTAGTTCCTCAGTTTACAGTTTTGAACTCTGCCTGGTGGGAGGGACTATTTGTCTATCCTCAGAAAACACTGCTGAGTGGGATTGGCTGACTCCTGGGTGTGCCACGAAGAAGATACCCCTACCAAAAGCAAAACACCTCTATGGTGCTTTCCATTCCTTGTTTTTAGAGTACTTCCTTTTCACCAAGTCCAAAATTCTACAAGCCTTAAGGCAGATATATCTATCTATCTATCTATCTATCTA
>NW_006377649.1:0-1278 GCF_000327345.1 Myotis davidii | reverse complement strand
GTTCATACGTCAATGCTCAACCACTGAGTCATGCCAACCAGGCTTTCTCTGATTTTGAAAGCACCTATTTTCTTTAGCACTGATTTGGTATCTAGTTACTCCCAGCATCTCAAATAAAATATTGCGTGATTTACAAAGTTACATCTATGATAATCTTCTTGTATTATGTATATTATTTTGCCTTCACTATAGGTATCTTTATCACCTCAAATAGACTTTTTTGATATTTACCCTTTATATTGCTATTGTCTATGTTTTACATTAATAGTTAAGATCTCATTGTAGATGCTCAATGAATATTTATTAGGTGAATAGTGATTGAATTACAGACACATCAAAGCATGTAAAAGGCAGAGGTTTACTCAACCAGAGAAAGAGAAATAGCAGAGTATAGTCTACATAAATAAAATACACACATAA
The DNA here is from genome assembly GCF_000327345.1 of Myotis davidii. NCBI lineage: Eukaryota > Metazoa > Chordata > Mammalia > Chiroptera > Vespertilionidae > Myotis > Myotis davidii. The sequence continues at coordinate 858 of NW_006377649.1, read as the reverse complement.
TCTAGTATAGTGCACATTAATATTCAAGAGTTTCATACACTGAAAACCATTATTTCCCTCACCCCTATTCACTTCATCAAATCAGAGCAATTGTTAGAAAATCCAGATGTGCTTCTAATATTATCTTCATACAGTTTAATGCCACTGGTTTTGATTTTGGTTTTGAGTAAAGATGACACTTAGGGTTAGGCAATGCATGTGCATCTTTCACATTTTACTAAAGGAAGTACCAGAGGAAACATGGCCAGAATATGGGCCAGACTCTGGGATGACCTCCTGACATGGATACTCCAGGAAGGATTCCACATTTTCAGGGATAGTAGAAGAGATGACACTGAAAATCCTTTCTCAGCTTTGTAATGGCCTGGGTAAACGAAAGCCATTGGCAATCTAAACATAATGATGACGTTTGTAGTTTTACTTAGGAATTAAGTTGATACTGAAAGCTCATGACATGGGGTTGTGATTCAAATACCTCCTAGTTTCCAAATGGTAAATATAGTTAAGACTTTAGACAACTTATATCCATCCTTTCAGCTCTTGGGTGGAATAATAAGTGTTAAACATGTAAACCTGAACTGTCTCTTCTTGCTTGTATATACTATTCAATGGCCACCACCATACTTTTCATGTAGAATTTGACTCATTCTTTGAGATTCAAATAAAACATGTTCTTCTATATGAAGTCTACCTTGATGTCTCATGAAAGCCAGGGCTTTATTTATTCTGATCTCACAACTTTGTTCCTTAAAATACTCAACATATTGTATTTTGAAGGTGTACTTATCTATCACATAGAATTATAAATCCCTCAGCTTTAGGGATTGGGTTTTATTATTGAATGAGTAGTTAGTGATG
>NW_006377648.1:0-1278 GCF_000327345.1 Myotis davidii | reverse complement strand
AATAAAATATATAGGATGCTAGATGGTTATACCATTGATAGGTGGGCATTCCTTTTTTTAATTGCCAAAATAAACTGATTCAAACAGCAATAGGGAAGAAGTAGAGTAGGAATAGATCTACTAGTCGTTCAAATAAGATGGGCTCAGATGCCATCTGCTCATCTCTTCACTGTCCCCACCACCCAACAGTAAAGTTTTTGTCCCTCCTCACTGACCTCAAAGCACTCTGCTTCTCCAGCTGCACCACTACCTGGTTTTATCAGAGTTGCTGAACATGTCTATGTCCCTCTTTCCAAGCCTAGACTTGTGAATAGACAAACTTGGGAAATAACGGACAGTCATTATTCTCATGTTTTAGTAGTAAATACATGACAAATAAAGCCGAGCCTGTGCATAAAGGCCCTTGGTGTATGAGCAATATCCATTTATTATTAATTAGGCAACATCCATTACTAACCCAATGTCTAAAAGGATACATGTTTATGAATAGAACTTTCTATTTTGGAACTGTGCTCTCAAACATTATCTACTGAATCTCACAAAACTAATGAAACTCGCATCAGACAGGTTGCACATTTTATTTGGAAATTATCTCTGGAATAGACAGAATTTATCTGTGCATGTGACCCACTAATAAGTCACCCTGACATCCACCGGCAACCAATCACACTGCAGCCGAAGAGGCTGAGAAACAGTTGCGAATTGACTGGGGCTGTGCACAGTGAATAACAGATGCCAGTGAAGATAATCACAGCCACGCTAAACTTTTTGAATGACTTGAGATTTTTCAGGAGAATTATCTTGTGGTTAAGAGAAGGGAACCATGCGTATTCTCCCTGTCTTCTGTTTCAGACTGTGAAGAGGAAGCTTCTATCCCAACTACAAATTAATGCGTATGTGTGTTTTCTTAAGGGCAGAACAAATGTGTCCCCTTAATATTCATGACCTGCTTGGTAATGCATCTTAAAAATTAATAGCATGCATAACGTTGTGTTTTTAATGAAAGGATTTGAACATTTCTTGTAATGTGCAATGACTACATTTATTTTATATAATGAAAGTAATTCACCACGAATAGTGTGATTAGCTGTTAGCTGCAAAGGGTCCTCACAAATCTCCATGCTGGAGGAATTCTGATTTGGGGTAAGCTCCTTCAAACCTCAATAACTCTGTTCCCTTTGGGTTATGGTAGGAATATGGTTTATTGATTTTTCTCAAAACATCCAGTGCTTTTCAATGAGGCAAAAGTTTCAAGTATCTTCATGATGCAGTGATTTT
>NW_006377647.1:0-1278 GCF_000327345.1 Myotis davidii | reverse complement strand
GAAACATCAATCAACTGCCTCCTGCACACTGCCCAAAGTGTTACAAGGCCGCAACACGAGCATGTGCCCTAAACAGGAATTGAACCGGTAACCTCCAGGTGCTATGGGATGACGCTTAAACAACTGTGCCACACTAGCCGGGAAAAACTTTTAAACTATGCATTTGGTTACTATTATAAAAAGCTAAGTCCCTCTTGTCTCTAAGGATGCTATATTATAAACTGGAAATATACTTTGACTAGGTTTTTTGTACACTAAAGCATTTAACTGAAAGAAACCAAAACATCACAATAGGCTGGGAAGGGGCAGAACATAGTGTAGTTCAAATTTATAATTATGAAAGAAACTAAGGCCCAAAACCAAGTGACTGGCTCCAAGCAAAACCAGGATTCTAGGAATACTGTATATGAAGGATGAGGAACCTAGCAGGAAAGAAAAAATCATCCTAACCAAGATTATATCAGTTCCTTCAGTGGATAATATCTATAAAAACCAAAGTACTCCCACTCAATGTATTTTAATAAACAAAAAGAATAGCCATCACTTCTTATACAAGAAAATAGAACTTCACCAGAGAGACCATGTGAAGTTTCTAGAATTGTCAATAAACATAGTCATAGTAAGGTGTAACATCTATGCTTTTTGTAAGTTTTATATAAAGACACATACAATAAATACAACCCATTTTTCGTTCATTGAATATTACCAGTGTCAGTGGTGTACTAATATACAAAACAGGTTTTATAAGATTGAAGGATAAGCACAAAATTATTTTTCCAATTATCCACTTGGCATCTTAGAGAAGAACTGGTTCTCATTTACCTGAGACACCTGGTTTGGATGCCTCCCCAAGTGCCACTACTGGGGCAGGGAAACTTGCAACCTAGGTAATGTGTCCTGGACCAAGAATCAAACCTGTGACACTTGTCCACAGGCCGACATTCCAATCACTGAGCCAAACTGGCCAGAGCCTCATTTCTACTCTTGATACTGACTAAAAGAACTTTCTTCCTAAAAACTGAATCTGAAGTCTTTAGTATCTTTGAAATTTACTGCCCTAAACCATGACATAAGTCTTAATTGTAAAATATAATGGTGCCATCATCATTATCACCACTGATATGCCTGAAATTTGCCCAAGCTATTTTAAATTATGAACTTCATAATTCCTTCAGTTCTTCCTAATTTTTACTCTCCAATTTTAAATACAGTTGTACTTTTATAATGCACATGTTCAAAACTTTCAGTATTTTGCCGGGAGCCGGTCCATCCTTGCTG
>NW_006377646.1:0-1277 GCF_000327345.1 Myotis davidii | reverse complement strand
GCATGAATTTTGTGCATTAGGCCTCTAGTTTACTTATAATGATTAGACAATAAATCAGAGGCACTTCAGTAGAGTGTGGAGTGAAGAAAGACAGAGAAGTGATCCATGCCTGAGAAGTCACTGCCCTAGCAGTGTTGACTGGGAGGGAGGAGTCCTGTTATCAGCCTGAACTAGAACCTAAGATCTAGGGTCAATGGAAGGCTGAGGCTTACCCACGCCCTACTACAAAGTGAGGGCAAGAACAGTAAAAGACAATCAGAAACAAAAAATCAAATACTTTAAAAGTAAGGTGTGACTAACAAACACACTGTACACATAGGTACGTTAAAACAATAATGGACCAAATAGTGAAAAACATAAAAATAGTAAAGAGGGGAGACAGTCAGTGCTTATAAATGATTATTAGCCCTGTGCTAGGTGCTGAGCACTTACATGGGCAACATTTAATATATTGTTCACAATACCTTTTGCAAAATTTATTTTATTGAAACTACATGAGAAACTTATATTTTACTTGACTGGACTAAAATGCTATTTTTTCCCCTGATCTGATGGAACACTGAATGATTTGATACATTGGAAAAGTATAAGGAAAGGGGAACATAATTATTATTGCATGTTCATAATTATATGTCTTTCAACAGAAACACAATTGGACAAAAATTGAAATATTGCAAGCTAAATATTAAATAGCCTCCTGAGTTTCATCACCATGCTTTGGCCAACAACCTATCCTAAAACTAATTTGCCAGCATGAAGGTACTAGCAAATGAAATGAGATGGTTTGTCTCTCCAGAACAAAATTATCAACCGCTCTGTGCCCATTTAGCAGCAACGGTTTTTAACGAAGTTAACATGGTGATCCTGCCTGAAACACACTTTATTTTCATCGTAAGACCTTTGAATTGGAAGAAACTTTGGAACTCTCCCAGCCTCAGGAAGGCAAACATGTAAGCTCTCATGCCAGCTTCAGGGAGGGAGGCTGGCTCCAGGAGCTCTGTTGCGAAGCATTATAAAGGTATCTCCCGGCTCCGGAGACGAGGGGCTCCTTAGAATATGGGAGATACAAGCAAGAAATATAAGATATTTGCAACTTTTAACTGGCCTGATATCCTAAAACAAGAGTCAATTTCTCGCAATAAAGTTATTAATATTGTTTCATATACATTACCTACTTCTATCTTCTTAAGCTCCTAACAGTTTTGGTGTTACTGTTATTGTAATACTTTCCTACTGGCAAATAAGTGTTTGTTTGTTTTTAATATATTTTATTGATT
>NW_006377645.1:0-1278 GCF_000327345.1 Myotis davidii | reverse complement strand
TGGTTTCAACCATTCCTGCAGGGAGGCATTTGGAATTGAGAGTCACTGCGGATAGTCCACCCGCTGTGGACAGTTGAACGTCTGACACTGTAACTGATAGCAAAGGGTTCATCAGGGTCTGAGACAGGAACATTGGCTGAAGCTCCACAGATAAGAAATTGGAAGTTTCATGGGAATAGCTTTGATTTTGACATGCCAAATCTTCACATAAAAAGACAAAATATTGATATGGTAGTGAGGAAATGGTTGCCTTTTAAGAGCTCCATCTTTATTTAATACTTTGGGGACTAAAAGCCCCTACTTGTTTGCTTTTTTATTGTGTTTCTATAACCTTTGTGTTGATACCGAAGAGAGTGAGACCAAAAGTTATATGACTTGCTCAGGATTTCATAGTCAGTCAGTGAACAAGCTAGGTGAGCTGGCTGTTGAGCCTGCATACAGAGCTTCACTATTAATTAGGCTTTGGGTGTGTGAGAAGAAAATTCATGCAATTCTTTTGGTATTACACTAGGAGCATTATTTGGAGCTGGCTGAACTTTCTTCAGGGAACCATCTAACCCAGGCATATAGAAAATTCCTGAGATGCTAAAACTATTACATACATAATGTAGCCAAAGAATGCTGGGTCAAATTTTATACTTTTAAGGGATAAACCAATCTTTATATGTTGTTGGGGATTTTCAGGCGAGGTTCCGACATTTAGCTTAAGATATGAAAACCAACTAAAGATTTAATGAAAAAGAATTGCTTTTTAGAGCCACAGTTATGTATATCACAATGGAGACACTGATTAGTTGCATGAGTTTCATTTTTTTTTTCATGGAGTACTTTCTTTAAAAAAATATTTTTTAAAAAATTGTATATTAGTTCATTTATCTCAGATGAATAATTAGCAGACATTTTCTGTGAAGGGCTAGATAGTAAATAGTGTAGGCTCTGAGGGCCATGTGCTGTAGGTTGCAACTATTCAACTGTGTTGTTGAGGTGAGAAAGCAGCCAAAGAAATGCATGATAATAAAAAATGGCTGTGTTCTAAAGAATTATTTATGTATGCTGAAATTTGAATTTCATGTAATTTTCATGTCATAATTATTCATTTGATGTCCCCCTCCTCCCCTGCATTTGAAAATGTAAAAGCCATCCTTAGCTTGTTGGTTGTACAACGCAGGGTAAGCTGGATTTGGCTTGTTTTCTGTAGTTTGCTGACCTTGTCTTAGATAAAAGAACTGAGAATCCAAGAGTTCCCAAACCATTTTACCTGCTACGTGTTAATAATCT
>NW_006377644.1:0-1277 GCF_000327345.1 Myotis davidii | reverse complement strand
GGACTGGGGTTGGCAGATGGTAGAACCTCGTTTTCCCCAGATTCTCTCTGCCCAAACCTTCCTGTTTCCCTTTTCGTTCTGCCCTGTAGTAAGAGGGGACCATGAGCAACCCTAGAATAGCATATGTGTAGGTATAGCGTTAACGCACCTGCCGTCGCTGTCTTAGGGTTAAGTTCTGCATGTGGCATTACGGTGCCAGCACATGCCTTTCTGAGGCTCTGATTGCTGACTGCGACTTTAACCCTGACAGGGTGTGTCCTTGGGATTCTCACTGGTACTTTTCAAGGGAGTATGTGCTTGTACCTACTTCTCGCTAACACTGCATATGATCTTTTTAAATTTTAATTTCCAGATACATTCAGATTCACATTGACTTGCAAATTCAGTCCAGGGAAACCTGCCTACCCATCATTCATCTCTCTTATCAGAGACATTCCCAGGCATTTTGTGTCATGACGTGGATATTAGTCCTCCTAACTCCATGTACTTTGGTTCACCAAGTGATAAAGAGCACGCTACCTACGCGTTAAAGTGCCCATATTGGAACTCACGCCCAAATGTCAAACCCGAGCACGTGAAGTGAAATTGGAAGGCTGCAGTTGTGTAAGCGCCAGTTTTCAGGCCACAGTGGAAAGAAAGGGGAGCAGAGTGATGACGTGGTGAATGTTGTGCGCAGGTCCGTCACAGAGGAGATGCTGAAATCCCGGGGAAAGTGCGCAGGGGAGGGGTGACAGAGGGACAGAAGCAGCAGATGGTTAAAGGAGAGAAAGAGAACTTGGGGGGCATGATACTTATCCCCAATCATGACCATGCAGTGAAGTCATTGGGAGAAGGATTACAGTAAATCTGCATAGAGAATTGCAGCCGACAGGTCAGTTATTTTTAGGCTCCTTGCTATTTCACATAAAAATAAAATTCTCCATTGCTACTTTGCGTAAGAAAACTGAATAGAAGTCTATTAAAACGAATGATCATAGCGACTACCTCATAACAATTATGTTCATCACTTAATGCAGCATCAAATGCAAAGTGAATACTCAGTAAACAGCAGCTATAATATTATGATTATTCTCATCATTATCATTATTATTATAGTGGTGGAATTTTCTGTTTGGGAAATATTAGATCTGAGAGCTTTTAAAAAAGCATTTGAAGATTGGAGAGAGAAAGATAGCATTTGCTGGGAAGTTAAGCTTCATCAACACATTTTCTTCCAGATCTCAGATTCAATTATTACTATAAGTATGTTTTTATTTATAGTCAATGAGACATCATAG
>NW_006377643.1:0-1278 GCF_000327345.1 Myotis davidii | reverse complement strand
ACACACACACACACATTTGTAGCTATGTAAAATATTCCCAAATGGATGCCCAAGAAAGGGGTAATGGTGGGAGAGGATCTACAATCAACAGAGAGATTTTCATTTTCCCATATGCCTTTTTGTATCATTAGGATTTTTCTACCATGTGTATATTACTTTTTCAATGAAAATAGTTAATAAACAATAAAAGAAATAAGATTTTAAAAAGTAACAGATGTCAAACATGCTTAATGGGACTCTGCAGTATCTTTTAGAGTAACGTGAAGTAGAACAAGATGAGGAAAAAGACGAAAATGGAAGCAACTGACAGCACTTACCAGCAGGCAGTACATTTTTTAGCAAGTTGCAATATATTTTTATGTCAGACAAGCATAATTTAAATATCATTAGGCTGAGATAGTCAAGATCTGGGTTCATGCCCCTCAAATGCACTGCGGTCTTTTGCTATTACTTTGAGAGGAAATGACTTGAACTTCTCTGTGGTTCTGATTTGCTATCTGTCAATAGCCCAGGATTTGGGTTTCCTCTACCAACATCTGTTTGTGCACTGGCCACTTGGGTTTTATTGAGGTGTAAGCATAAGCTGTGGAAAGACCAAGTGCCTTGAAGCAGACATACTCTGGTTTGCATTCTACACCACCCACTTATTAACTGTGAGACCTTGAGCAAATTAGTTAATCTCTTTCCATTTTCGATAAGGTTGGGTAATGTCTGCTTTTGGAATTGCTGTACCAGTAAAGATTAACGAAATGGCAATACAGAAAATTTCTTGTACATGATGGCACTCAAAGATTGAATTCCCTTCTGAAACCATCTCAGCAAACCAACAGAGAAGATCCCACAGTCAAGGAGGATGGAAATTACCCATTTCCGGCATTTAATTCATTCTTCTGAGTCTATATTGATGTGAACAAGTAATGGAACAGGCCCATATAGAATGATAACCTTCCTGGTGATCAGAATCTTTTATCCATAACATATCTAGTGCTTGGTGCTAGACAGTATTTCTCTATAGTCTTCTCTCTACAGGGAATAGGCATCTTAACAAAGCAGCCCAATCACAGAAATAACAATAATGTTATAGCTTATACAATGCTTTCACACATACAGTCCCATATATTCCCCAAACAAGTTGTGACTCATTCACCCATTTATTCAAGTCATCTACTCAGTATATATTTATTGAACCTTTACTATTGGCCAGAAACGTAGATGACCAAAATATATTGGTAGACAAAAAGAGCTATTCTATGCCCTCAAAAATCCTACCATTTATTT
>NW_006377642.1:0-1277 GCF_000327345.1 Myotis davidii | reverse complement strand
CATTTATATGTCAAACTAAAGCAATATAGTCAACTTCCTCACTCGACATGGTACTTAAATGACCATGGAAAAATACATATTTTAAAGAGTGGTAACCATTCAGGTTCCACTTTAATGCTCCCAAATCATGTTAATAATATGACAGGTTTCTGTTTTAATGGACTTTATCATAATGGATTAAGTAAGTGTTAGAATAAAGCACGGGCAATATATGTATGTCATTTATCACTCCCTCAAATTGATACTTCCTTAAATTGGAAATTGGAAGTTGATTCAGAAAAAAATAATCATGATTTTAAAAATGAGAGCACCATAAATGGCAAGTAAGAGGAGCTGGGCGGAATCATTCAGTCACTCATTCTCTTACTCATTTTTGTACTTGTGGCTCTGTATACGTGCCCTCTAATTCAACTTGCAAACTTAAGAATAAATGGACAAACATGCGTCCCTTCAGCAGCTCCTTTATGTGATCAATAAAAATGAGACAACCTTATTCAAGTATGACAGTAACATGTGCGTGTGGGTGTGAATGTGGTGTGTGTGTATTTATTACCGTTGCTCATAACTCCTCTTTGAAGTTAATATTATTCAAATAGAACTTGGAGAAAAGTTCTCATTAAATGTAATGAATTCAAAAATTTTCAGTTTCCACTCAGGTAAGAAAAAAACAGACACCTCCAAAGTATACCAACATATTCTTAATTTAGCCAAATTAACAACATGAAATTTGGCTTTACATAAACCTCCATGGATTACAATGCAAACCTGCATTGATTTACAAAGTGAACAAATAAAGGTAAATGGTGATTTAATGATAATATCTCCATGCCTTTCAAAACTTTCCATTTCAGATTTAATATTTAATTAGTCCAACTATATGCCTTCATACCACGGGGAAATAACCTCTCAGTCATATTAAGATAGTCAAACATATTCTTGCCAATTTTCTATGTAGTGTACCTAAGCCTCCCATGTGATAGACTTAACAGATGCATTATTCAGGATATGTGAGTATAAATATTTAAAATGTGTACGTATATAATGGGTACCTAAACAAATGCATGTATGTTTTTGGAATGAATGCTAAATTTGCATCTTTCACTGCCTAGCAGATGGAAGGTAACAGTGTTGCTGATGGTCGCTGACACATTTAAGTCAGTATTTCTGTGAATAATGGGGAAAAGATTACACAAAAGAATTAGAAGAGGTTTTAGATATGCCCTTATTAAAGAACCTGCGACTTTCATCAAATTGCCAGTTCACTTTTTAATATAAAT
>NW_006377641.1:0-1277 GCF_000327345.1 Myotis davidii | reverse complement strand
AAAAAAAAAACATATCCTCAGGTGAAGACAAAAACAAAAAACAAAAAACCTAGTAGAGTGATAATGGAAGTGTAGACTTTTTGGTTTTGTCTTTTGTATAAAAATTGGTGCAAACTGGTTTTCTTTGCATCAATTAAACTATTTGGTATACTGTGTAGTTACAAGGAAGTGTATTCACCTGCTTGATTAATCCACTTTCTCACCAAACACTGACTGATTACATGCACAAGAAATGTTGCTTGGGATTCTAAGGAATAAAGCAGATATGTAAATGGAATTTTCTTCAAGCTCTCAGGTTATAATATATGAACATAAGAAATTACAATACACTTCTGAATAATGTATACAGAAATAGAGACTACTTATAATGCTAGATCTACGCACTAGAGAGAGTCAGGATTGCGGCACAGGGGAATGCAAAGGAGGAGACTGTATTTTCAGTTTAGAAATGTAAATTAAAGTTCATGTTTAATGTGACATTTGAGCTAGAGAGAAGGAAGAGTTTGCATTACAGTTTAAGAAAAAGAAAAACAGATACCCCAGACAAAAAAGAACAGCAGGAGTAAAAGCACACAGACAGGAAAATTTTACTTTCAGTTCTAAATAGCTTATAGTCCAGTAGGACCAGTGTCTGTGCTGTAGAAGTGCAAATAATGAGAAAACCATTTAAATGGGTTCTTGGGTTCAGAGTACAGCACACAAGAATGACTAATACTTATGGGCATCATTCTATAGGCAATGGGGAGACATTAAATATTTTTGAACAAGGAAGTGGTATAATAAGTCATGCTCTTCCTCTGCCAGGAAGTTAAGCTGGCAGCCAGCTCTGGGAACACAGAATAGGAAAAGATGGAGACAGAAATGACGGTGAGAGGGAGGCTACTGTGGCCCTCCAGAGTCTCTGCAAAGAAGGAGAGTCCCTGGGAGATGAATGAGAGACATTTTGGATGTTAACCAAATGATATTTTACAAGTGAATGGAGGTGGGACTAAAAGAGAAAAATAGTCAGAATGATAATTAACTAATGATAATGAACTAACCAGTACTTTGATGTCCCAAAGTATTTTTTTAAAGAAGTAAGAGATTCTGTCAAAAGAAGTGTGATGTTCCTGAGAGATAAAAGTAATGTATTATTATGCCACTGAGAAGTTTGATACAAGGGTCATATTTGATCTTTTGAAATTAATTATTGCTTTTGAACAAGGAATTAAAAGCCTTAATTGCAACATTTTTGTCATCTGACTTTCTTTTTTATTAAATTTGTTGGGGTGACATTA
>NW_006377640.1:0-1277 GCF_000327345.1 Myotis davidii | reverse complement strand
CTGGGTCACCACAGCAACCCAGCACTGACTGGAAGACTGACTTCTGGTGTTTGCTCGGTCATTACGGACCCTGAGTTTTTATATATTAGGATATCATCCCACTGCTTTCATGCTTCCATAGTTTCTAGTGAGAAATTGGCTGTTAATCTTATTGAGATTCCCTGTTCTTGATGAGTTGTTTCTTTTTCACTGCTTTCAATATTTTTCTCTTTGTCTTGAGCTTTCAACAACTTGATTATAATGTGTCTTGCTGTGTCTCTCTTTGAGTTTATCCTCCTGGAGTCCATAATATACATGAATTTATTGCAATATATTTTTTCCAAACAGCAAATCAAAACAAAACAAAATCACTTTAGACAAAATTTGAGAAAAGATGAAGATGTGGGAAAGGGTAGAAATGGGCAGATAACTATGTTTTGATGCATCAACTTTTAGGATATTATTTCCATTGAGTGTCTTCTATTTAATTTGATAGTTTTTATCAAAACATTCCCAAAGATGTTATTCAGACATTATAAATTAAAATCAAATGAAAGTTTTAAGTAAGTTATTTTTCAAACAACCCAAATTTTCCACGAGTTAATTGTAAATCTTAATGAAAGCCTGCTAGAGTTATAACATCTATCCATAATACATTGAACAAAGCCAGTGATGGTTATGAGAAAGAACAAAAAAATCATCAAGGCTATTAAAGGAAGAAAAGATTAACTTTGTGTTGGTTCTTTAGCCTTACCAGTTCTCTATAAACAGCTTCATGTTTCCCCTCTGATTTGGTTGGCTTTTCTTTCTGTAAAATTTCTCTATTGCGGTTACCAGCAGCACTCATATTGAGATTACTTCTTGCACTACCACCACCTCCTCCAAATGTCTTGGTCTTTAGGTAAGAGAAAGATAACAGAGATGTAGGTTAATAGCATTTGAAAATAGTCCTAAAGACTAAGCTACAACTAAAAGTATCTAGTAAAACTGAAATAGTTTTCATTGTTTTACATAAAAAAAATAAAATGTTAGCTAGTCCTTTTTAAATAAATACCTACTAGCCATAACTTCTTTTTTTCCATAAGTCCAGGCAAGGCAATAAAATAATTACATAACTATAATCTTTAAGTCTCCAAGGCAAGTCATCAGAATAGACTTTAGATAATAATATAGTAGAAAATAATAAGCACTATGGAGATTAGATGTCAAAAATAATTCTAGGGTAAAATACTTGACTAATATCATATGGCCTGGGTTAAAGGGCAAGACTATCTACTTATATAAAAACCCTGGGTGTA
>NW_006377639.1:0-1277 GCF_000327345.1 Myotis davidii | reverse complement strand
ACTTTATTTATGGACACTGAAACTTGAATTTCATATAAGTTTCACATGTCATAAATCTTCTTCTTTTGTGTTTTCCAACCATTTTTTCCCCCCAAATGTAAAAATCATCTTTAGTTCACAAGCTACAAAAGCAGGAAGCAGGCCAGATTTGGCCCACGGGCTCTAATTTGCTGACTCATCTCTCATCCAGATCGAGGGCTGGCAAACTACAGCCTGTGACTGTTTTAATAAAGTTTTACTGACACAGTCATGCTCGTTCATTAGCGTACTGCCTATGACTGCTTTGGGGCTGCAACAACAAAGCTGAGTAGTTGCAACAGAGACTGCATGGCTTGCAGAGCCTAAAATCTGTACAAGGTGGCCACTTTGAGAGAAATTTGCTGACCCTTTGCTAGATCAATGAAGGGGAGGAGTCCAGGTATATTGGCTTTATTAGTTCCTCTAACCCTGTGAACACAAGTAGGTAGGAGATATTATCATTACTTTACAAATGGGAACCCAAAGCTTAGAGAGATGAAGGAAGTTGTCCAAGGTCCCACAGCTTATAAATAAATGTTGAAATTGGGGTCAAACGCAGACTTCTGGTGGCTGTTGGCATTCCTTGGGATGTGGCCATATGACTCCAATCTGCTTGGTGTCACATTACTTTGTCTTCTTGCCTCTCTCTTAGAAGGACACGTTGTGATTGCACACAGGATCCCATTTGCAAGATCCTTAATTTAGTCACATCTGCAAAGACCTTTCTTCAATATAAGGTACACAATACTTACAGGTTCCAGGGATTACGGACCTGATATTGTTGAGAGTCATTATTCAACCTCCTACAAGGGGTACTGCCCAGTCTCTGTGTGGGTATGATAGAGAAATGGGTGCTTTTTCACACTGCTATTGATGTGGAAATGTTAACACACTTCTTTGTGGTACAAAAATCTCAGTTTGCTTCTCCAGATCCACTGTCTACTCTTCGCCATCCTTCTGTGCCCCGGGGGCTGACGTGTGTGGACTGGCCTCTGGTTTCTGGCTGGTCCCTGCTGATGAGAGTCATGGGCGGACACCGTTTCCCCGGATTCCTCTGCTGACTCTTCAGTCAGGTGACCCTCCCCATACACCATCTCCAGGTCCTGGTGACGGCTCCTCCCTCTCTCCTCCAGCCTAGGGGTGGTAGTATCCCTAGAACTGTACTGTCGCTCTCTGGTTTTATGCCTTTGTACATTGTCCTTTTATTAGATGCCCCTTAATTACCCAATTTTAGCCCTGGCTGGTTTGGCTCAGTGGAT
>NW_006377638.1:0-1277 GCF_000327345.1 Myotis davidii | reverse complement strand
GTGGGAGGTTGAAGGCAGAAAGGTGCCTTGGGAAGTCAGGATGCTCAGTTGTAACAATGTGTGAAGCGGTCGACACTGTAAATCAAACCACTTGATAATGCTACTGAAATGCAGTCCACAAAACTAAAAGCAGTGCATACTTAGGAGATATTTCTTAATTTTCAGGAAGAAACTCCCACACATCTGTATACACAGGTTGGCCAATTATGCTCTCATTTCTGATGAGGTAGCTCATTCATGATTTCTTGAAAGGAAGCATTCCCCTTTCTGAACTGTAGCTTTATGGGGTTGCAGCTTACATTTTGAATGGAGGATCGTGTGGGAAAGGTAAGTCATCTCTATTCTGGAGTCACTTATGTATGCTTACAGGTCACTAGAGACAGGAAGGAATGAACACAGAAATATCAAACTTCAAAACCCTGGTAGCTCAAAAAAGTAGTGATTCCAAAGAAAACAGGAGAGAAAGAGGGTCAGTGGGGACAGGTCAAGGTGAGATGTACTTAGAAAGAAAACACTTCTTATTTGTAGGAGATACTACGACTACCTGCCCCAGGCCAGTGTCCCAGGTCAGCACCTCTCGGCGCCAGACACCTGCTCTGCTTCAAGGCAATTGACCAGGCAGCCCTGCTTCCTGGAGAGACTTGGGTATGTGTGTAGGAAAGGCTTTGGATGAAAAGGCGTTAGTGATCTAGATTCTGCAGTGAACCACAGGAAAAAGAAGGGTGCACCTGCCCAGGCACATGGGTCTCCCTTGGGTCCTCTCCGGTCTCTCTCTGGCCACTCCTTTTTCTTGCCCCATATGTTGGTATTTCCCAGTTTTACCTTCAGCTTCCTCTACACTCTCAGAGCCATTAGGTCAGTCCCCGAGCTTATTTCTATCCCAAGGGAATGCGATGACTCTCAAAGCCGCAGCCCTAACTCCTCTCTCCTAAGCTTCAGATCTGTCCTAAACATTTCCATCCGAATATCCCACATGCAAGGAAAACCTAGTATTTCTCCAACTGAACTCACCACCTACCACTGTCCTTGATCCTTCCTCAAACCTAATCTTCCTCCTAGACTGCCTATCTCATTTTCCTCTTAAGATAGTTATTCGAAGGGCAGGCATCCTTGATTCTCCTTGGTTACTCAGTTATCTCTCTTGGTTATCTCTCAGGCCTGCTGCCTCTAGTTTTGTTCCATTTCAAGCCATTATGGATCCTGTCGCCAGTGCCATCTCCTAAAATGTAAGCTGATCATGTCACTCTGCTACCTGATCTTTCTTTAAATTTTTTTTT
>NW_006377637.1:0-1277 GCF_000327345.1 Myotis davidii | reverse complement strand
GGGGGGGAAGGCCTAGTCTTCCACGGATTTTCGTGCATTGGCCTCTAGTGAAATCTGAAAACTAGATAATCGGATCTAATTCCTCCTCTGGTCCACTGGCTAGAACCCTTCCCAAGAAATCCCTCTCCTCTTGAATTTAGGTTGAGCTGTAATCTCTTTTAAAAGCCTCTTTTTCGAGAGGCCCAGATTCTATGAAATCAACCTCCAGAAGGATGGGCCCCAACTCCAGCCCTGCCCAAAACAAAACAAGAAAAGGAAAAATACGTATACTAATAATCTTATCAGAGATGTTCCTGTGTTCTGAATGAAGATCTAGTTTATTATTAAACAGAATGCTTAATAGCTCAATCAGAAGCATCAGTCTTTGGACATCATCCCATGTTTAAAACTTCTATTAATTTACATAATTAAAAGGCTTGTTAGGACAGTCACTCTAAAAAAGGGAGAATATGCCTCAGAAACAAAGTTAGCTTCTACCTTTAGATTTTCTAAAATTTATTTTTAGATAGGAAAAGAGAGAGAGAGACATCAAATTCACTTCCCTAATGTTACTTCATATTCAATATTTATTGTTTTATGTCAGACCTTTAAATTGTGTCACAGAATGCTTCTTTATTCTTAACAAATTATTGAAGATCAAAATATTTTAAACCTAATGCTCTCTTAAGTCAATAGTTTATAAAGAAAAAAATCAAAACTTTAGAAACATAGCTACATATTGACAAGTAATTGGGACACTGTGTTGTATTGGTGCCACATTTGTGAACATCAGTCGTGCTGAAAGAGAGAGCTCTTGTATACTAATTTTACTGGTTCTTCTTCATGAAAATCATCTGTGACTTTGTTTCAATCCTTATCCTCTTGGGAATTCTACCAAATGTTTTTATTGCCTAAGGTACATCTCAGGGAACATAGGAGGATCTCCTATGTTACTTTCATTTATTCCCTAAATATTTATCATGGTTATCTTCAATCTCTTAGGACTTGTGCTATTCACTTTGGCTAATAAATTTGCAAACATTATTACATTAGTTTCTTTGAAATAGGTATGTTTAGGTTACCTCAGATAAAAAGGGTTCAAAGTAAAGATACATTGGATTAAAAAGAATATCAGCAAAATATATTGCAGGACTTAATGAAAAACGTTTGTTATCAATCAGGATTTAGAGGAAATCTCATGGTTGGACAACAGCTCCACTCATTAAGTTATTGGTGCATAACAAATTATTCCAAAACAATATGTTTTTATTGTCTATACTAATAAAAGGGTAATATGC
>NW_006377636.1:0-1277 GCF_000327345.1 Myotis davidii | reverse complement strand
TTTTTTTTTTCTAATCAAAATTGTTGCTTAAACAGTTTTCTCCAAATATAAGGAGGTGGGGGAAGTAAATGAATGAATAAATGAATGCACTGCAGATTCAAGAAGTAGATTCTTTTTAAAATACTGCATTGCTATGGCATTAAGCTTGGAGAGCTAGCTTTGAAATAAAGCTATAATATTAACTCTGAGGAAGTTTTTTCTTTTAAGTCAATTAAGGGTAAGTTTACATTGTCTGAAGCAACTTAATAGTGATGTTCTTTTGAATGCCCAGGGGATTATTATTTCTAAACAAGCACCAAATAGAAACGAAATGCTATTTGCTAAAGTTCAATTCATTTTGCATACTTGTTTCTAATAAGGACATATGAGTCACAAAATAGCCAAAGGGAGGGAAAACCCCTCAACTGCTAACAGCACATTAACAAAGTCTAGAAAGGAAAGACACTTTTCTGTGGGTTGCAGCCTTGTCATTTCCAATTTTCTGCTCTTTGGACATGCTTGTATTCAAATTCTGGAACATCCATTCAGCATATCAATCCTAATTAGACAATCTGGGTCTGGAAAGGATGAGAGCTGGGTCATTTGCATAATTTAATCATAAATACTCAGTGATACATATTTCCAAATGCATTTGTACAATTATCTTTTCATCCTTGGGGCAATGGTATTAATATGATTAGGCAATATTTCTGGAAGAAAACAGACAAGTATGCACTCTTTTTAACTGCAGCTTAGGGCGATATGAAAAATTAATTAATTTCTGAGGAAAATCAATTTCTCTACGTGACCACATTAGACACTGCTAAACCAAGACTCAGAAACCTCTCTCAATCACTACATTTTATCAGGCCCTTCTAAATTCTGATTAGTATGTGAACTATTCAGTAGAAAAACTAGCAGTATTTCCAAAAGCATCTTAAATTTGGAAGAGATCTTTCTGTCTACTTTTCATTTCGGATGTGCCACCCTGCTTTACTCTAATGCATTGTTATTTAACCAGTCAATGAGAAGCCTGTGCCTTTGGTGTGAACTCATCTTGAGTGATCTTTTATTAATGTACATTAACCAATTTCAAGGACAATAGGATAAGGTTACTTTTAAAATGCTTCCTCAAGAAATGCATTTATATTCATCTAAAATAATCTTAGTTCACAGTAGGCTGTTTATGAAAAAATTAGATAAGCCAACTTGTCCCAAAGAGTACCACTGTTATAAGAAAAACATTGTAACATACTTAGTAGAGATATAAGAACCCAGGTGGCTAATCTGATTTTTTT
>NW_006377635.1:0-1276 GCF_000327345.1 Myotis davidii | reverse complement strand
CAGAAAAGAAGCATCTAACCATTCTGTGATGGATAGGAAGGGAACAGAGAAGGACTCTGCAAGGGGTAACACCAAAAATCAAAGGATGAGCAACATTTGCTAGGGAGATGAAGCAGAAAGACAGTCCAAGTGAAAAGAGACAGCCAAGCAAGTGGGGGGAGGGAGAGAGAATAAGGCATATTTAGGCAATTGCAAGTCATTTGCTGTGTTTACAGTGGGGAGAGTGCTATATGGGGAGAGCTGTCAGATATGGGTCAGAGGAGATAGGCAGAGGCCAGATCATGAAGGTCTTCAACATTGGGATTTTTGTCTTCTGAGTGATAAAGCATCACTGCACACTTCATTCATTTGCTATTCTGTGCCATGTATTATTATAATTATTATACCCAGCACTCTCACAATTACTTGATGAAGCTAAGTATTCTGATTACATCCATTTTACAGGTGATGAAACAGATATAAAAACATAAAGTCACTTCCAATGTCACATAGCTACTACATTTTGGAAACAGAATTTGTATTTAGATCTAACCAAGAGTCTGAATGGAACTCTTAACCACTGGACTATATTATATCTGCATTTATTGAGCACTTACTACATGTTAGACTATGAATGCATATAAATGATATTCAAACTCCTTCCTAAGAAAACATACTTTAACAGAGGGAGAGATGGATACATTAAAAATAGGTGTGATTATAGTATACAGAGGTGCAAAGAGCATATAATCAATTCTATCTAGGAACAGGATTCATGACAATATGATCAGATGTTCTTATTTTAAAAAGAACACAGTATCAACAATGGAAGAAGTTGGGGGAGCATGCACTGGGCATGATGGGATGGGGGCTACTGCAGTAGCATAGGAAAGAAAAAGCAAGGACCAGAACAAAAATCAGTGGTAACGGGCCAGGTGAGAATGAGTTTCTAAAATATTTAGTGGAAGAACTTGATCTACTGTTTCAGAGAGTATTGATGGGAAATAAGTAGTTTAGAATGGTATAGGTGTCCTGGGAGAATGATGATTCCACCCTCTAGATAAGGCAAAAAAGAAAAAGGTTTGGGGTAACAAAGAAGATCATGGGCTTGGTTATAGGTTATTGTGATTTAAGATGCTTATGGGCACTAGGCAGTTGCCTACCTGGGTATGGACCTCAAGAAAGATGTCCCTGCTAGAAATACAGGCTCTCTTCTGATTTACTCTATCATTTCCAATTAAGCAAGCTGTTCATTACAAAAGTTTTAATATCACAGCATATACTGTCTAGAATAAGC
>NW_006377634.1:0-1276 GCF_000327345.1 Myotis davidii | reverse complement strand
AAAAAAAATCTTATTCATGACTATGTTATCATTAAAATATTCATATTAGTAATGACATATTAGTCTACTATAGTTAGTGCTAACTTAGTACAGAGAGAGGAAAGCTTATACACAGTACAGGTATTCCTTTATTTTCTTCCACCTAGTTTTACCAGCCCATATTGGCTACAAATAGATTTAGAAATACTGCCAATGGAAGCAAGTGATACTTTGGGACAATTTATACTATTTATGAATAGTATATAACATATAGTGATCAATCAAAACTGTAAGATATCAGCTTCCTCGAGAAATGGTTGACAAAGACAGTCTCTATAAAGGTAACATAAAGGTAACATTTAAGCCGAGCCTTTAATGATGTGAAGGAGGCAGTTAATGGATGAATGAGGCAAGAGCTTTCTATGGAAAGCACAGCTTGTGTGACTGTTCTGAGTCAAGGATTACTTTGCAGAATTCCTCAAATGTGATGGAGAGAACAAGTTATTGAGTATAATACAGGGTTTGAGAGGAAGGTAGGGACCAACCAGTTCGTGCAGGGTTCTGTAGGTCATTTCAAGACTCTGGGATTTTATTCTAAGTACAATGGAAAACCTATACTAATTACTTTAATTGACTGATCCAATATATGTGTCACAAAAATCAATCTCGCTGATAAGTGGGAAATGGATTGCAGCAGCAAGAGCCACACATGAAAACTGGGTCAGGGGCATAGGCACCAGGTCCAATTAATAAATGATGACAAATTGAATTAGATTTTTGGTAGCAGACATAAAATCACAAGGATTCAGCAATATTTAAGTAGGTGCAGGCCTGGTGATGAAATTGGCATGATTCTGAAGAAGAGATTAAGAAAGATCCAACGTCTTCAGAATTCACAACTGGAGACACTAAAGCATTCACCTGTTGGTTTGATTCAATTTTGGTCATTATGTGCATTTTCTTGAGCTCTGGACAGCTTTTATGGCATTCTCAATGCTGTATCTTAAATTCTTCTGAGCCTTTGCCCTTATCCCCTGTGATGGTTAATTCTTTGTGTCAATTTGACTCATCTTTTTCCCAGACGGTTGGTGCCAACATGTTTGGGTGCTCAGATATTTGGTTAAACATTATTTCTGGATGTGTTTGTGTAGGATGACATCAACATTTGTGTTTTTGTGTGTGTGTATGTTTTTCATGTAGAACCATGTCAAAATGATGGGACTTTATTTCTGTGGATCCTTTGGTGTCAGATATGGTGTGGACTCTGTCTAAAGCTTTTCCCACATTCAAGACATTT
>NW_006377633.1:0-1276 GCF_000327345.1 Myotis davidii | reverse complement strand
AAATCAATAAAATATATATTTTTTTAAAAACTTGAGATGTCAGGCTTCATATATTAATAAACTGTAAAATAATTCTTCTAACCTTTTTTTCCCCTATGCAATCTAACCTGTTCTCTCTGAGACTTGGTACACAAAATATTAGTTACAGATTAATATCAGGACAGAAGAAACTACCTATTTTCTGTGCTGTCATCATGAAAATATAATAACATGTGTTTGTTTCTGATGGAGGAATCAATACTGGTGCATGGCCTTCAAGTGATCTGATGGAAAAGAGAGTGTCTGTTTGTCACCGTGCTCCCTCCTTCCACTAACATTAAAAAAGCATTGAGTGAGAGACATTTTTACATGTTTTGGTTCATGAAAGGAGGAAAATTGGCATGCCCTAGGCAATTGCTCTCAAAGGATGGGCGAAAGGTTAAATAGAAGGCCTAAATGATTTCCTCTTTCAATCTGAAAACAGCCCCTACAGAACTATTTATAATCTACAGGCAGGAACCAGAGAAGAGTCGATGCTTTGAAATATGGGAGTGTAAATATGCACCCTCCGTTTAATGATGCCTCTTAAAAAAGAAAATATTTTTGGAAAACTCTTGGGAAAGTTGCTGGGTGAGGTGCAATGAGACTTGGATTCTCATTCCGGCACTGAGAATTCCTAGCTCTGTGATATGGAACAGGTTACTTAACCACACTGAATCTTAGTGTTGTTGGGTTTTTTTTGCCTGTGAAACAGACATTTTTATGTCACAACATAAGGTTATTGAGAAGATTTAGTAAGTTAATATATATAAAGTGTTTAGCATGATATTAGACTCTGTAGGTACTTGCCTCTCTTAAGATAACAGAAATAAATCTTTGATCATAAAGAAAATTAGGTAATTTGGAATCAAATCTCTTAATTTTTTAAATTTTAAAATGAATGAATATATCACTTAAAGATAGCACACACCTGTGTGCTATCAAAACAGAAATAATTTTGTGTGGTTTTGTGAGTGTATATTTAAGGACATACACATATATCCATACTCACACATATAATTCCTATAATGAGCAGAAAAATAGAGGCACTCAATAACAATTGTTGCATTTATTGAAGGTCTTCTGTGAATGTCTTTTAATATTCCCAAGTTGTCACATCACAAACTCTGTGAGCTTGGACCATGAAGTGTAAAATTTCATACCATAAACTCTTCAGTCCTACTAGATGCACAGAAAGCTCACATTCTGTTCCAGAAGATGGACAGCCTTTCCAGGCAACTCACTTGAAAAGAATGCA
>NW_006377632.1:0-1276 GCF_000327345.1 Myotis davidii | reverse complement strand
GGAAGGACAAAGTGGACTATCTATTTAAGCCTGAAGACTTCCCTAGAGTCTGAGCATAAAAACCCTTCCTGCATAGTCATCAACCTCTGGTGAACATGGTAAAGGTGAGGGTGGGCATATGGTGGGAGAATCATCAAATAAGCCACTTCCTTTTCTTTTCTCTATTTACATTCTGGCCGTTAGCATTTTAGAAAATTAGTGCTGAACTTACACTATGAATATACTAAATTCAACGGCTAGAGAGAAGAAACACAAGACCTAAAACTATCATAAATATTCATTTGATTAGCTTTTTGTTGTGTTTTTCTGCTTCCCAAATCACTTTATATTTGTATAACACTGTAGAGTATTAAGGAGTGGTAATAGTAACAGTTATCTCAGCATGATAATTTCACAAAATCCTTGTAAAACACAGAAGGGTGATATAAAAACTTCTGTTTAAATAATGGAAGGAGATAGGGAGGCCATAGAGGCTTTTAGAATATTAAGTAATTACTCCTAAGGGTTTTTACTCTGATCCAGTGCCTTTTTGAAAAGTTCATTTTGTTTCTCTCAAAATAGGTATTTCTGAGCTCTGTCCTCCACCAGAGATTGTTCTCTTTCTCTGCCTCCCGCCTTGGAGATTTTACCTCTTCCAAACTCAGTTCTGCCTCTAAATACTACTTATTAGATGGTCAATAGTAAGACACTTTTCACAACACATTTAATTATTTAACTTGTCAAATAAGTATGCTATAGATACAATATATTCAAGCAAGTATATCATACAATGTATATCTTCCTCTGTGCTTTGCAAACAATGGTTACTTAATTTAAGTTGCTCCACTCATGGCCTTCATAAAGTAAATGTTGTCCTTATAAGGTTTAACAAGAAGTGTCCACAAAATAGGACTTGTAACAGCAGAGGTTATCACATTTCTTAGATAGTCATGAATATGGAGAGAAGGAGTATAGTCAGACTCCAAAGGAGATGAAACTGTATTTCACAGTCAGTATAAGCCAAACTCAGGGTAAAGTTTTCTTTAACAATAAATTAAAGCTTTAAGATTGTAGGAAATATATTTTATGAATATGTCTTAAAAAACAAGATATCCACAGTCAAGTTCATTTGGTGCTCGAATTAAACAAAACAGAACAGATGGGGGCTCAGGTTTTATAAAAATGCAACTTACCGAATAAAGGGGGGAGAAGATTATTATCCAACTGCAGTCATAAACCAGTTTCGAACACTTGTTTCAACCAAGATTCTTTTATTCACATTTTCCTGTGTTTTTTT
>NW_006377631.1:0-1276 GCF_000327345.1 Myotis davidii | reverse complement strand
ATTAGGAAGGTTGAGAACCACTGCTCTAATGCCATGATCACATGTGCAAACATCCATGAAGGCAGAGCCAGTGGACAGAGAGGGTCCCTGCTGAAAAGAGAATCTGGAGGCAACTGTTCACCCAACCTCCTGCCCTAACAGAACATCTTGTAAGCTGCTCCCTACTATAGGTCAGCTCAAGAAATAGGAGGGGACTTCAAATACCTCACTCACTGGACCCTTATCCTAAACTTAAATATTTTTTTCTCAATGATTTTTAGAAAACAGTCACCAAAAAATATGAAGCTGCAAAATCTTTAACATTCCAAAGAATGCCTGTTGCACTGCCCACATGTGCAAAGCCTGGGCTAGGATTTTTAAAAATTAAAATCCTAATAATAATCCCAAGGAGAATGTGCCTTATAAGGTGCTTTTTGGAAGTATGTAATCCAACATGTTTTGTATGTTACCTGAGAAGTGATTCACTTTTCTTTTATATTTGGTGTGTGGGAAGCACATGTGCAATTATGTGTCAAAACCTACAACTCCAATGAACCAAGGGAAACCTTAGAGATTAGTAGAAGAAAGAGCTACCATTTCAAGTTATGTTTTTATGAGTTTCACCATCAAATATTAAAAAAGGTTGTTAGGTAAAGGCATTATTTATAGACTACCAGATGGGTTATATGACCTACTGTTTACAGATGTATTAAGTCAGGAGAATAATACATTCTTGGCTTTAAGTAAATACTACAGATCACAACCATGACTGCTACGGAATGAATCTGAATGGGCTGGAGAGGCAAGGACTAATTGTTCCAGGATATTTGAGAATGAGAACAAAAAATGTGCTAGAAAAGCACACTATGCATGAACTCCACATACTGCTCAATATGATTCACAGCCTCCTGTCGTAAGGCAGTAAATCTGAAATAATACTTTGCTGTTATGTGCTCTACTTCATAGAACAATGACTCCCCTCTGTCTCATTTG
The DNA here is from genome assembly GCF_000327345.1 of Myotis davidii. Lineage (NCBI taxonomy): Eukaryota > Metazoa > Chordata > Mammalia > Chiroptera > Vespertilionidae > Myotis > Myotis davidii. Next base: position 304 of record NW_006377631.1, on the reverse strand, counting down.
CGTAATCTTAAGAAAAGTGGGAAAATGATACAGCAACAACCTACTTGACAGTTAGAAGTATGTTTATGAAAAAGTGATTCTAAAGTCATTGGCAGATGGGGGCTAGGTCCACAGCACTGAATGATCTGAGGGTTGAACAAATATTTCTCAATTTCTAACTGCCACAGGATTGTGAAGTTGGCCTCTAGAGAGCATAGCCAGGCCTTTATCGCCATAGTCTTGGACCATGGAGAATGGATGTAGCCAGCTAGACTAGACAGTTTAAACGTAACATGTTATATAAACAAAACCACTATAGACTCAG
>NW_006377630.1:0-1276 GCF_000327345.1 Myotis davidii | reverse complement strand
CGATCTTTTATCTTTCCTAGAAACAGCTGACAATACTGTTTTTCAGTTCAGGACGTTTTCGTAATTACATTTTTAGCCTTGAGGGGAAAATTGTACACCTCATCAAATTCTCCGGCTCTGCAACCGAGTAACTTGAACAGCCCCAAACACCACTTGCTGCTGTTATAACTTAATTGTGGGTTAGGGAAAACAAAACCGCTGCGTGATTTCTGACAATGTTAAATTCTGTTTAGATTGAAGCATTTTATATAGTGTTTTGATGTCACCAATAAGTCAATAATGTGGATTCTTGCAGGCGTTCAGGTCCAATGGGAGGCCTTGACCCCCTGGACCCATATCAATCAGCACAGGATTCATCACTTTACATCATCGGGTGGGAAACCATTCCTGAAAGTGACAACACATTGCTGGGTTTGTGTTTTACAACAGTCTTTGTTTGTAAACTGAAGATTTTCAGTAATGTGTTTTCGCTGGGCTATCTTCTCAACTGTGCATGCCAGCTGGATTACCCACAGAGGTGTAATTGGGGCTAGCATAGGTATATCTGCCAAGTAACTGCAATGATTCTTTCTTCTGGCAAATAAACTACCACAACTGATACATACGGATAAATCTCTGTTGATTTTGGAATTCATCAACCTTCCTCCTCTTTCGCAATAGCTGTAAAGTATATTGGACCGATTGCTGCATTATTAGTCTTGGTCATTTTTCCTTCCAAGAAGCAAAAGGAGGGTAGTGTTGAATGTGTGAACAGAAGGAATTCTGACTTGCACATTTATTTACATGAAAACATGGAGCGAACGAGGCCCTTACCATCTGACACATGCCCACATTTCTGTTCTCGCTCCGCTTTCTCCTATAAATCCCACATTTCAGGCCACTTGAAATATAAGCTATTCTGTCAACAACATTTCATGTACTGGCATTCCCCTCCCTGTCTTTCCTAATGCTCCCATCTCTCCCAAATTCTTCATCAAGCCTCATTTCTAAATGTCAAGTCCAAACATCCAGTCCTCATCATAGGTGATATTATTCTGTACCCCTACTTATCCCTTACCCCCTGCCACTTCCAAGTAAAATTGATTTAAATGTTCCCTCAATAATGATAGATGCTGTTTTAATACATCGTGATGGCTTGTTTCTGCAATGTCTATTATACTCAAACTAGTAGCCCTGCCCACCAATCCGTGCACAAGTAGCTGGCCACCCGCCCACTGGCTGCTGGTAGCTCTCCACTGCTCAGAGCTCGCTGCCCCGCCCTCCTGTAGCTCTCCAC
>NW_006377629.1:0-1276 GCF_000327345.1 Myotis davidii | reverse complement strand
TTTTTGTGCTTTTCTGGGTGTGATTTTGCTGTTTAAAATGGCCCAGAAGTGCAGTGCTGAAGTGCTGTTGAGTGTTCCTAAGCCTTATGGAGAAAGCAAGTGTGTTAGATAAGCTTTGCTCAGTGATGAATTAGTCATGCTGTGACTTCAATGTTAATGAATCAATGATATATATCCACAAACATATAAGCTTCTTTAAACAGAAACACACAAAACAAGATTATGTATCGATCTGTTGATGAAAATGTTGTGATCATAGGTTCACAGGAACCTCACCTAGGAGCAAGGATTCAGCATCCTCTAATATTCATGGCCACTTTATAGAACACAAGTACCACAAATAATGAGAATCAACCTGTACCTCCTAGCTTTCTCAACTCTAGGATTTCGACAGGCAATTCATCACGCTAGTATGAACAACTTGGAGGGCATGCAAGCAGATTCACTAAAATACTTTTCTCAGATGATAGAAAACCTGGAGACTACGCAGTTAGAAATGGGAGAGGGAATAACAATAGATTTGCTATTTTCCCCACACATTGAAGATACTCCTTTTAAGAAAATGCCAGGCCCTGGCCATGTAGCTCAGTTAGTTAGAGCATCCCCCTGACACACCAAAGTTGCAGGCTTGATCCCTGTGGGGGCACATACAAGGTTCAACCATGAATGTGTGAATAAGTGGAATAACAAATTGATGTCTTTCCTTCTCTCATCAATAAATAAAAATTTAAAAAGGAAAGAAAATACCAGCAGCAATCTTTCCTGCTTCTGGCATTTGTTTTTCCTTGGCAACATGATTTTTAGTCCTGCTTTTCAAAAATAGGTTTTTGGCAGCAAGTGATGGACTTATGGGACTTTATCTGGGATCAGATGTCTTTTTGTTCCACTCTTAGAAAATCCAAGCAGAGAAATAGCAATGGGTTGCTTCAGCACTTGACAAGCACAGGGTTAAGATGTTCCATGAGATTTTGATTAATATAACACAGGAAGGCCAGAAAGAGCCCATTCATCGATGTCAGCCTTCGTAACCCCATTTTGCCTGAATAGCTCAATCACCTATTACACTGGCTCTTGCTTCTTCTGGGAATTCTGAGGGGTGTTAGAATTAAATCACCACCACTCAAACATTTTATACTTGTTGCTTTTGAAAGAAAGCCTTGTGCAAGAGGTCTTTCATCCCCTGGAGTGAGATATAGAGATCCTTGACTAAACCAGACAGGTTAGAAGATGTTCTCTCATCAGGCCTCCCGTGCGTGTGTGCGTGTGTGTGCACATG
>NW_006377628.1:0-1276 GCF_000327345.1 Myotis davidii | reverse complement strand
TTTTTTTCTGAGTACCCATGCACTCATCTCAGTGTCAGTACTCTCCTAAATGTGTGTTTTCTTCTGTAGGTTGAATCATTGATTTATTGAGGCACAGTATATTTTGATGTAAGAGAGGCTTTGGGGACGCTTATTTAACAGATAATGAAATGGAGATACAAATATGGGGCATTATGAGAATACCAACACTACGACTGCTATCAATACTGATGGCAATATCATCAGTGGTGATGGTGATGGTGATGTTGGTAAGGATGATGATGAAGAAGATAAATGTTACCATGGGGCCTAGATTTGGGATATTCATGCTTGTTTCATATTTCTACATTGAGAAAGCATTTCTTCATTATTCTAGGGGAAAACACAGCTCTTTTGAAGGACTATACCATCTGAGAGTTCTTTCATGTAAAGTCATCTATAGGCCTCTTAAAGATTTTTAATCACTGAAGGTTTTAGCATTGGTCACTTTTATTTTTGGTGCTTATACATCTATGGAGATAATCCATCTGGTAAATTAATGTTTCTATTCTGATTGCCTCAATTCAAATTGGAGAAAAACATAACCTTTTCCTCTGACCTTTGAATTTATGACCATAAGATACAGGTGAGATTTTAGTACTTCCTGGGAATCTCAATTCACCTTCTCACTTTCCTCTCATGGTTGATTGATAGTATTAACTCTTATTTTGCTGAGAAAATAGAAGCAAAAATAAGAGAAGTATTGAGTCTACCCACCTTCACATCTATCAGTGATCCTGAGTTTGGTCAAGACGTTTGCCTTTATTTCTCGTTACAATAAACTCTATGATTTTATCAAGGATATTTCCTACACTTGTTCATTGCACCATCCATTGTCATCTATGCAAAAATTTTAGTTCTGAAATTAATTTTCCCTTTTCCTGTTTTATTAGTTTATCCTGTCCTCCTGGATTCTCTGTCAGAATGGACTTCTGCTATTATATGTTCCATGATAAAAACAACAACAACAATGAAAATGCCTAGAACCATTGTTTCATGAAGCATTGGCAATTACCTATCATTTCTCCTTCTCCATTTTACAGCAAATTTTCTCAAAAGTGTATCCAATGCTAATTGTTTTGTCTCCATCTCACCTTTTCTTATGAACCCACTCTCTGCAAGCCTTCTTCTCTATAATTTCACAGAAATTGCATTTGTCAGAAGAGACTACCATCTCACCAAACTTAAAGTCGTCGTAGTCCTTGTTGACCTGTCAATCACATTTTACACAATAAATTTCCTTCTCTAAATGCTTCTT
>NW_006377627.1:0-1276 GCF_000327345.1 Myotis davidii | reverse complement strand
AGAAAATTTTGCAAGTTCAGAAGCAGCAGTGGATAGAAGTACAAGATAAATTATTGTTACTCTCATGACAGAAGTAAAGCGCTAAACTAGCTGATCCAGAAGAAAATCAGAGCACGGTGCTTAGGGATAGAATTTTATATTTCATGGAAGTGAGAGGTAGACAACAAAATCTTATGTGCAAACTAATAGAAAAATAGAGAAGGGCCAGAAAATAGAAGTCGCTATTAAAGTATGTGATTTATAGGTCTGCCAGAGGGAACTCTAAGAGTCCTCATTTCAGTAAAATTATTTGAAAAATCTATTCAAAGATGTGCAATGTAGAGGGCAAGGGAAAAGGAGAATAAAATTGATAGAATCCTTCACCTTCATCTGCTCAACACATGACTTACAGACTCAGTAAAAGTGCAGTTGGCAGTATTTTAAGTCTATGATACATAAGGAAGCTGTGTCATTGTCATGAGTCCCCATTAAAGCTGACTAAATTTCACAGTCAGGTTAGACAAGTTCTGTTTGTCCAATATTTATGCATATTGATTATAATGCTCTTTTTGTCATTGCGGAAGGGAAAAACAATCAAAGTTGGAGAATGCCCTGGACCTGGGATTTTATGTTTACTTATTCAATTTTCTTTTTATTATGCCTCTTCTACATTGTTTTAGTTTTGAACTAGAAAGTGAAAAGGTCAAATAAAGGAATGCTTTGTGGGTATGTAGCTTACCAAAACATGTGAGAGGATGAAAAACATAAATGAACAAGGGCAATATATGTGATGTGTGATGGAATGTGGCAACACACCACCAGATACCTGATAATTACAAATATCCATTTTTGTGTGCTCTATTTCAGCCCTTCTGTGTCTGAAACACACATAAGAGCATCATACGTGGCTGCCCATAGTTGAAGGAGCCACATATTATGTCATTTTTGTCAACTGCATCTCTTAAATAATATTACATTTATGAGTTCAGTAAAAGTGATGTAAGAATAAGAAGTAATCACAAAAATATATGATTTTTGCATTTTTAAAGGGCTCTTAGGGGCAGCTGAAGAAACAATGTATAAAAAGCATTGAGTACCTGCTATGCTCTAGGCACTGTGCCAGGTGAAGAAGTGGGCTACAAATCAATAATAAGAACCAGTTAAGCCTCTTCAGCAACAGACTATTTTGATTAAGAAAGACAATCTGAAATAATAAAAAGGAACAATTTAATACTGAGGAAATTCAGCCTAAGTGCTTAACAGAGGTTCTCAACCTGTGGGTAGCAACCCCTTTGGT
>NW_006377626.1:0-1276 GCF_000327345.1 Myotis davidii | reverse complement strand
GTGTGTGTGTGTGTGTGTGTAAAATACACTTCAGATTCTCTTTGAATAGAGAGCTCACCTCATGAGCTCCTTTTAAAAATGTTTTGATGGACTAGATGGCCTTCAGATTTTCAGGATTATTTACAATATGTTAATTTTTCAAAGTAATTTAATAACATTTACTTACTTTTGAAATAATAGTTAAGTGAAGAGAAAACATCACCACCATGCGTTCAGGGACGTCATATTTCACAACGTAAAGGGCAGCGTTCATTCTGTATTTTGTGAGAACAATGTGGGCCGGAATGGCTCAGGTGGCGTGGCTCTGCGTTTTTATCCAGGGCCAAGTTCAGGAGCAGGTGTTTCCACAGAGTCCTTTCACCTTCTCTGTCTCCTTTAGTCCTTTCTTTTTTAGAGCATGTGCCCTAGTGATGCAGGGCCCCTTGCCTTTGGTTTCTTATCCAAATATGCTGTGTGAAGCTAAGGGCTATAGAGTACAGGACCTAGAACTTTCATTACAGGCAGGAAAGTCTTTTTCCCTTTGAAAGTAGCACTTTCTGCATTCCTTTCATAATGATAACTCATTAATAAATGAATTTTCCAGAAATTGTTAATATATTTATTCTCCCATAATGTGAGAGCACATGTATGTACACAGGTATGTATATTTGTATTGTACACATGCGTGCGTGCACACACACACAGTAAAATAAGTTACCCACAGTGGCAAAAGTGACAAATATCGAAGGAAAACATTTTAGATGCTCGGACAGGGAGGCAGTAGAGAAAATATTGTGGTCTATGGAATTTTCTGTTTCTCCAATCAGACTAGAGAGGCGGTTGTGTCATTTTTCTGCAGGTATAAGGGTGTACCTGTTGTCACAGTTTGCAGGACTGTGTGTGATTTAGTGTCTTACCCATTTCTCAGATCTCTCAGAGTATGTCTTTTAGTATTTGGGGTTTTTAGATGTGTTGGTTTGTTCTTTAATTGCCTATATACAGGCACTCGGGCAAATGACTAACTTTCACTTCATTCTGAATAGCCAGTTACCTGGTGTAGCAAATAGTGCCGCTGCCCCACCCATAGAGCCCTCCTTTACCGCCTGGCCTCCGGGCTGCCAGCACCTGCATTTGCTTGCTGGCAGGCCTCTGTTGCCACCAGAGCATGCTCTCTCCTCCCATGCTGCAAGTGCCAAGGGATTGATGGCTCTGGAAGCAGCCCTGGCCCACCAGCAGGAGCTGGGGGGTGACTACCCCACCAGCAGGGCGCGACCACTCTCAGGTGGAACAGCATTCT
>NW_006377625.1:0-1276 GCF_000327345.1 Myotis davidii | reverse complement strand
AAAAAAAAAACACCAAACACTTTTTTTTGCTTTGCTTTATTCCTAAGGTAACTGAGAAACACTGGGCAGGTGATATACTAGATTCCAAATATATCTAAGGGCAGTTTTTAAATTCCATGTACAAATGCCTGAGAAAACCTTGAGCCTGATAGATTGCTTAACGTGTGGTAAACATTCAGTCAGTACTTGGGAATGATGATGGATTTTAGGCCAAATATATTTTGGGAGTTGGAGTCTTTTTGTGAACAAAAGTAATAAGAATAAGTAGCCTTTATTAAACACTTATTTTAGGTAAGATGCTAAGTAATCCACATAGATCTTTAAAAATTCATTGTTAGACCAACCTAAGAGTCGAATATTGTTATCCCTCTTTCAGAGATTAAAACAAAACAAAATGAAAAAGAAAAACAAAAAGCAATGAAGAAACTGAGTTAGAGGTATTGGGCAATATTGCAACTCTAACGTGGAATGCTTTAGCCTTGATTTGAACTAAGGCATCCTAACATCAGAGCTCACTCTGCCCAATCACTACACCATTCTGCCTTGCTGCATGATGTCCTAAAGTTGTCATATCAAAGACATATTTAAGGGAAGGGCTGACTTCCCAAAAAAGGAGTGTTGAGAAACTACACACTTGGGCAACATTTTATTATGGCAATAGGATTTCTCAGTTTTACAGAAGCTGGCTTGTTAGATACCAATTTAATTAGCCAATTTCTTCTTGGGTCAGAGTAGTTGTTAACTCCCTCCACCAGAGGAATGGCCCTGAATATTAAGTCTGTCTCTTTTAGCTGGTCATGCACCCTAACAAAATAACTATATTGTAGTTAAGTTGCTTTCTCAATGTTTTATGCTATTTTCAAAAGTCATCTTCTAACCACTGAAATGAATGGAGTGCGCTGAGAAGTGAGAAATGGTGTGAGAGGACAAATGATTCTATTTGACTACAACCTTCGTGACTTGCAAAGTATTAAAATGTATAAATGTATGTGCTTAAGACTCATTCTTTTTACAATCTTTATCTCCTCTTTATAAAACGGAGTGTGACTAATTCTTATCAGCCTATTAGAGAGCAGGCAGATTCTGTCCCAGGCTGTGATGGATCATGGCACTCATTTCAAGATACAGTAGTGGCTCACCCTGTTGTCTGCCTGGGGCAGGGCTAGATTCTCTCTCTGTATAAATCGCCTGCCCTGTTCTCTCACACACTGTTCTTCAGCGAGCTGTCATCTGACTCCCAGAAGTCAAGTGCTGTGTTTGTCGGACAGGAGGTATA
>NW_006377624.1:0-1276 GCF_000327345.1 Myotis davidii | reverse complement strand
ATGCATTCTTCTGTACAGAACCAGAATTACAGATATGGATGAGGCTACAGACCCAGTATTTGGAGCTTAGAGATTGTGGAGAACCAATGTTAATTCTGCAAATGATTAAAATGGCTAAGGATCATGGTTCTCAAGATAGGATTCCCTGGACAAGCAATTTAAGGAAGATAACTTGTCAGAAATGCAGATTATCTGGCCCCACCCTAAACGTACTGAATCAGACATCCCAGGGGTTATCAGGCAATATGTGGCTGAACCAGCCCTCCAGGTGATGGGAATGGGAAGCAGTTAGTCACAAGGAGTGTGAGTTCCTGATACATGAGAGGGAAATGACATTTTCCCTGTTCTCAGATTTTATTGAGATCTTCCTGTCAGTAGATTTGCTTTACACTTTGAATAGTTGGAAACATGCTTTTGTACACATTCTGAGTTCTCTTGTGAGGGTGAAAGAAGGGCCATTGTTAGGCCTTTGGGACTGATGGGAGTCCTTGAACTCCAGTCACTTCTGTGTCTCCATGTCCCCCACAGTACCTTATATGCAGTAGGTGCTTAGTATTTTTTCTGAATAAAGAACACTTTAAAAAAATCAGAAATGATTCTAAGACAACAGCCTTGGTGAAAATTTTGGAAAAGCATGTTCACACATCTGGTGTATGTATCAGACACTGTGTTTCAGAAAATTGGAAACCTGTGTTTGGGTTTCCTGTCTATAGTTGGCGTGACCCATGTTCTGCCCAGAGTTGGGGAGGGGCTGGTGAAAATCCACAGAAAAAGTGATAAGGTGGTGGGCTCCTGGGTATAGTACCATTGGTTGAACCACTTGGGGGGAGGGGTGACTCAACCTCAAAAATAAGGTACTTCTGCTCATTCATGTTTTGAGATCAGCAAGCTAATTTTTCCTTTTGCTGAATGAGTTTCTTGTCTCTCAATTTCTCTCCGTCAGTTCAAATACACACATATTCTAACATCAAAGCATGTGAAATTAAGATGTGTATTATAATCTATGATTATTTAGCTTCAGTCAAATGTGGCACTCCCTCCTTAAGCCATCAATAAATAACGTATTTATCAATTTGATGATCTCCTAGAGAAACATAAATACATACCTGTTCACAGGAAACTAAGCTATCTTGACAGTCCAGACATTCCATCACCATGCCTGGTGACTAGCTACACACACATTTACTCCACAATAGAACACATTTGTTGCCTAGGCAGTGAGATGCTGTGCAGATGGAAAAAAACCAGGGAATCCCATAAAATAAGACAATAACAG
>NW_006377623.1:0-1275 GCF_000327345.1 Myotis davidii | reverse complement strand
ACCTATGCCGCCATCTTGGTTTCTCAAAACAGTGTTATCAAAGCCTTTCCTCCCAGAGGAGATGGTCCAACAGCTCTTCCTGCTTTTAGAAGGTCAACATTACCCTTTCTGCAGAAGGGACCAGAACTGGAGATCTCCGTAGTGACAACCGCTACATGCTGAGCTTTTCATCTCCATTCTGTGTGACACAATCTGATTTCTTAGATTCCTGGTTTGCAGGTATGAGGCACAGGCTAACTTTCACTGATACACTCTGCCTATTACAAGCAGTAAGCAGCAAACTAGGAACCTTGCTTTGAACTCAGATATTAGAAAAGTGATAGCTTAACCTAATTAAATCAGATAGTAAGCTATTCAAAATAAAAAAGAAGTAAATACATGAAAACCGTCATCTCCATGGCTGAAAATGCAGTGCGGGCTTCCTCAGTTCAGGTGCCCACTGGGGACTCCTTAGGATTCATACCGAATGGCCTGTTTCTAGGTAACAGATGAAAAAATCCTGAACACTTTTCTTTAAAAATGAACATTTTGCTTCTCACTAATAAAGTCTTCTATTAACTGGGTGAACAGGACTCACCATAGGGTTTCCCGAATAACCTGTGTCTCAGTAACAAAAACTCTGTCACCTGGAACATATAACGGGTCACTGCTGTACAAGTGCTGGTCCCTATTAGAAAGCAAACAGCAAATGTTAATGAAAAAGTTTCTCATTTAATAGTTACCTCTCAAAGAATATATGAAATTTAGAGGTAATCTAACCAGTGATCAATAAACAAGTAAACACGATACAAACTGTAAATGCCCTCCCATATTCATTTTCACAAATCAACTAAAATACTCCTGAAAAAGCACTTTCAGAGCAATCCCAACTGTTATGTTTATTGTTGATTGTATAGGGCCCACATGAATATTTAAAGTATGTATCATTTGTGGGGTGTTTTTGGTCAAAATGGCAATCGTACTTTTATTCATAAAAGTGTTTTAAAAAATTTATTTTCCAAAAGAATTTGGAAAAGCCTAAGCTTTTTATTTCACCAGCCAGCCTGATGCTGCAATTTAAAATCTTCAAGGCCCACACAAATAGCGTTCAGACTTCCTTCTTCCAGGGAACAGAGGGAGCAGAGGTCAGCCTCAGGCTATGTGCTAATAGGACATTTCTCTGCTAGTGTGTTACACAGGCACTAGCCAAGCTTCTTCTTTTTGAATTGATTGTTATTTATTTTATTCATAAATCTATTTATTTACCTCACCTGAGGACATGCTTAGAGAGAGGAA
>NW_006377622.1:0-1276 GCF_000327345.1 Myotis davidii | reverse complement strand
CCCTTCTTTAATGTACTCTCCAAACTGTACCCGGAATTATCTTTCTAAAATATAATTCAAATAATTGTTTTCCCACTTTACAAACTTCATTGCAGGATACATAACCATAGAGTGAAGTTCAGAGTACTGAGCATGTCATATTCTCAAATAACGACACCAATCTTACGTTTCACCAGTCCAACCTTCACTTTTTTTTTCTCATTGCATTAAATGAAAACCATGCTCCTATGCCTTGTGGAAGTTTGCCTCTATTCCAAGAGTGTTTCTGGAATCATTACTTATTCGTCAAGATTCAGCTGAATTATCCCTGTAATTCTCCAGTGAGATGAAAATCATTTCCCCTGTTCCACTCTTCCCTTTTCAGTGGAGACGACCACTAATTTCTTTGTGCTCTCTACTTTACTCTGCACATACTTCAATTGTAGCACTTGGCCTGATCCTCACTGGGAAAACAGAGATAAGAAACTAAAGATGGAGGATCAAGCAAACTCTAATTTATTTGGTTGTTGGCTCCCATTTAAGTGATAATCACAGTTTTTAAAGACCCGAGAGAGAGGATTAATATTTCTTTGATTACATGGATCTAATAAATCATGACACTTTGCAAGCATGCTTTTGCTATGCTAGAATAACCAAAATAAAGAGTGGAAGAGAAATTCTTACTTAGCCAAAGTAGATTCAGATTTACTGTCCTATATCAAAAGAAAACACATTATGGGCTCTTTTAATGGTGCCTAAATAGAAACCAAGAATATTTAAAAGAAGAAAGGATGCTAATTAAAAATATTTCAAGGAATGTTAAACTATTTTTAAGGTAAACAGTGTCCTTGAGCAGCCTCAGTAAGAGTTCTATAATTAAGGTAATAAAGTTATCCTTGGGGTGAGCTTGAAAAATGAATAACCCTCTGAATTTAGTTGAATGCTGTATTCTGGAGTATTTGACTCCATTAAAACTGGAATCTGAATGTTCTGTTCCACTTTCCTAACTTTGACACTTAAATATGCTTCATAAACCATCTGGAACCAAAGTAAGTCTGTGTTTAACTAATGACACCAGGAAGAGCATATATAATTAGTTCTGTATTCCTCAGCAGAATTTGGTCCTCCCTTCTATCAGAGAGATGATGCAAGGCATGACTCATGTCATGAAATGAATGGTCACCTCTATAACCTTGAGACTGTTTATTGGAACTAGTGAGGCAGTAAGATGATGAGAGGCTTAAAGTGAATGGTAAAGTCTCTAGCAGCAGTTCTCAACCTGTGGGTCGGCACCCCT
>NW_006377621.1:0-1276 GCF_000327345.1 Myotis davidii | reverse complement strand
TCTTCCCAGATCTACCAGATCCTCGAGTAACTTTAGGAACCTTCTCCAGAGTTAAACAATGCTACCACTGCTATCAACCTTGTCTCCGAATGAGAAAGAGCATTACTTTCATATCCACTGAAAAACCTCTAATACAATGTTTCAACTATTCAACTATAGAAGCATTCCCCAAGAATCAATCACATGTGTTTACCAGAGCTGAGATGAGATCATGCATTGTTATGCCTACTTCCTTTATGGCTTCTAAGGGCAGTTCATATTATCCTGATTTTACAAACTGAGACCCAAGTAACCTGAGTGACTTACTTTTCTTCATTATCCAACCCCACTAGGTCAACAAGCCAAATTCAAATGTGAGACTTGTCCTACACAAAGAGACAGTAATTCAAGAAATAGTTTTCTGATTCTGTTAAAATAATCAAAGAGTTTTGTGGTATGTACTTGAGGGTGAACAGTGTGACTTGCAATAAAGTTACACTCAAGTATCCCTGAGGAACCAAGCTCTCAAACTAATAATCAGTAATCAGAGCACGTAAAATAAAATCACAAAATGACAATTTATACCCCCTAGATAGGCAAAAAGTTTAAAGTGTGGCAAAAGCAAGTTTGGGCTAAGACATACACTGTTAATGAAAGTCTAAATTGCTATATATACTTGGAAAGCTTGTTCACATTATCTTGATATTATTAACAACTATGACCCAGAAATTTCACTTCAAGGCATGCACCCTAGAGAAATTGTTGAGCTTGTACCAGTACATCTAGAGACATGTACAAACATGATCATAGCAGCACTGCTTTTACTAGCAAATATCCATCTCAAATGTCCATCAATAATAGAGTTTAAAAGAGGTGTGGAATTGTGAAATGGTAACATAATGGAACAGTGTTCAGCTGTTAAGATAAAGAAACTATAATTAAACATAAAGTTACATTTCAAAACTATGATGTTGAAAGAAAAAGAACCATCAAAATAATACACGTTTATAAATTCTTAAAACATGCAATACGAAATACACATATTTTAAGGAAGCATTCCTATGGAGCAAAAACACTTTTAAAAGGCGGAAGAGTGATAAATATAAAATTCAGAATAGTGGTTACCTCTGAGGGCAAGAAAAGGGGGACAGTTTTGGGGAGAAAGACACGGAACCCAGAGCAGAGGCAGCCTGAATTTTCTTTAGCCCTGGTGTCTGTACTTTGCTCCCTCATACTTTTCCTATGTTAAATACAGTGTATTCTATGTTCATGAAATAGTCTTTAACATTTTTTTTTT
>NW_006377620.1:0-1275 GCF_000327345.1 Myotis davidii | reverse complement strand
AAAAACTGTGTGTCCTTGGTCAAGTTCACACAACATCTCTGAGTCTCCATTTCCTCATCTGTAAGATGGAAATAGTAATACTTATCTCCATTCAGAGCTCACCAGTATTATTATGAGGATAAAATGACATCATGTCACCAAGCAGTAAGAAAGACCTCAAAGTGGTGGTCAGGCTGTCAATGTGAAGATGATTACTTTGAAATACGTTAACACATTAAACAGCCTTCCCCAATTTCCTCTTCAGATATGTTCCTAATTACCTACTCTCCTGTCTTCTAAAATATCGACCCATCTTTACCACATTAACTTAAAAAGATATTCAACTTTGTAAGGACAGGAACTTTGAGTTAGTAAACTCTCTTGCCGAAAGCATTGATAGAAGTATTGTTATATGGAGATACTGAGCATCCAATGTGGGCACATGCAATCAGATGACAGCGAATCCCATTCTTTCTTGACCACAAGACTGTGGTTTCTCAAGGGATGGAAGCTGTGTGCATGGTACATGGGCTTGTTTTCAATTGATGAGACAGCATCCTTTCTATCCAGAAAGAGGCATTTGTTAAGTGTCAGTATTGCAGGTGTTTAGAGGAGTGAAAAGCATGTGCTCTTGTTAAATTCATGCTTTCCAACTTCATAGGCAAACACATGAAGACTATTATTACAGTGTTTGCACATTGTAGAAACGAATGCAGACCAACCCATAGGCTTCTGTGCTCTTCAAAGGAGGATGGACAGGAGAGGGGGAGTAAAGTAGGCATCTTGTCTACAATGAGAAGACTGTGACACTGGCTCTAGCCATCAAGGGATAGAAAAGCTAAATCATTTTAAGTGAATTGGGGTATGTCCATGAAGACACCAAATGCATAAGAAGGGAAGGGGATGAGGAGGAAAGGTATATGTATAAGAAGCAAGATAGGTGTAGTTCCCTTACGGGAGACTCGTTCTTTGTGATAATATAAAGCGACAACACCCAAATGTACATAGAGGAACCTAGGATTTCACTAGCACAGTGAGGCTCATGGAAAGGCCTTGATTATGTGTCTATTTGGGGAACTCTGAGAAGGCAGACCATCATGGACCCTCAGAGTAAAAACCTACTTGCTCCTTAGAGGAAAAGGTGTTGAAATTGGAGGACTGATTGTCAAAATCTTCATTTAAAAGATAGGCATTAGGTTGTACCAACCCTTGAAAGGGTTAAAGAGAATAAAACGTGGCAGAGAAAAACTTATTGTGCTTAGGAGATATCTTGCAGAAAGCTTGCAGCCTTGAGCA
>NW_006377619.1:0-1274 GCF_000327345.1 Myotis davidii | reverse complement strand
TGAGAACTGCTGGCTTAGAGGATTGAACTGCTTTGACAAGTGTTTGCAAATCCCTTAGATATTATTACTTTCTGACTGTATGCAACTCCTAATCTAGCTACCACTTTTGTGAGAGGTGGACAAATCATTGCCTCTCTCTTAAATTTGGTTGTCTTATTTCTAAAAATAGGCATAGTATGGTTTTAACTTGCATCAATATAACTTTCCTATTTCATGGCCTCTGCACTCCCTGTTCCTAATTCCTCAAATGTCCTTCCCTATAACCTTCCCCTACTTGGCTCCTTGTCTTTCAGATCTCTGCTCAACTAACACTCCTGCAGAGAGGACTCCCCTCACCCTCCAGGAGAAATAGCATAAAGCCAGGCCCTTGCTACTCTAGCCCCCTTATCTGCTCACTGCCTGGTGTTTTACTCATTGTTGATTCTCCCACCTCCCGACCAGAATTTGACATGAGAGTATGGATCAATCTTGTCTTGTTCTTTGTAATAGTCCCAGATCAGAGCCTGGCACAAGTAGGCAGGCAGTAATTCTTAAATTATTTTGAATAATTTTGAGTAAAGAAACGATTTTCCAGATTTAGGAGTAAATATTAGAAAACAATTATTGAAGATTTCAATGAGCCCAATATCTTGTCAAAACGCCAGGGATACAGAATTAAATCTTATTGGCTTCTTATCTGCCAATAGGTGTACAATCTCCTGAGAGATACAGACCCCTATGCAACCATTAAAGGGGAGTGAATACAGGTGGGCAGAGGTTCGGATGGATGGGAAGAAGAATCAGGAGATGGGCTGTCTTTGTGGAGAATGAAACTACGTAGTCTCAGGTTCCAAACTGGAATATTGAGATTGTGGTGCCAATTTGATATTATGACCTGGACGCTTGGTTGATAGATGAGAAGATGGGATAAGAGAATGAGTTCACTTTAAATCTATACTAGACTCTAAACTTTATATCGGTTTGCACATCATATATAAGTGTATATACACAACCATAGTAAGTGTTCAGTCAACAGTTTTTGAATAACAAAAACCTCATCTCCGAGTGGAATACAATGTAGAGTTGGTAATATACTTACAATGGAATATTACTCCGCCTTAACATGAAAGGAATTCTGACACATGCTACAACACGGAAGAACCTTCAGGACATCATGCTAAATGAAATAAGCTGGTCAGAGAAAGACAAATGTTGTATAATTTCACTTGTATGGGGTATCTAGAATAGTCAAAGCAATAGCAACAGAAAGTGGAATGGTGGTTGCCAGGGGCTGA
>NW_006377618.1:0-1275 GCF_000327345.1 Myotis davidii | reverse complement strand
TAAAGGGAATGGACCATGCTCACATGTGCTCTCAGAAGAGGTCACTGTGACTGCAATGCAGAGTGGATTGAAGGGCAGACCAGAGAGACTCAACTGAAGTAGATGACTGGGGAAATGCATGAGGAAATGTGGGAATGGGATATGTGTTGGAGAGTGAGAATGAGCTGGGGAGAAGGATGAATCTGAATTTCTTGGCTTGTGCACTTGGCAGTAACTTTCACTGAGATGGAAAAGCTAGCAGAGGTCATATTGGAGGTAAAGGTTATGAGTACAGTTTGGAACATGTTGATAAAATGAATGCAAAGTGCCTGACATTATTATTAGCTCTTTAACATAATTATCCTGTTATTATCTGTTTAACAAGCCCCAGTCTTTCCTCCAGGTCTAGTTCAAGATGAACACTCCCAGCTCCTCCAAGTAGAGTGTGTCTTCCCGCCCGAGTATTTTATGAGATGTAAAACACATTACTCATCAGCTCACTAGGAGATTCTGATTGCCTCTCTGCCTGCCCCACTGTGTGCCTAGCACAGAACAGATGCTCTCATAATGTTTGTAGATGGGTTAACATGACGAGTGCTTCTCTCCATGGTCTTGCTCTCTTTGGTTTCATCATGAAAGTGTTGAAAGGAGCCAACTGTCCTTCCTCCTGATCTCAGGACTCCCATGGCGCTGTGAGGCCTGCTGTGGCAGAGCTGCCCGCCCGAATCTGGAGCAGGGGAGGCTCAGCCTCAGGGCAGATTGAAATCCAGTGTATTCTGTGCTTCCCCTGTGGCTCCCAGAGGTAATCATCTTGCCATGGAGAGTTATGTCATGGAGGAGACAGGCATCTTTTGCATTTTTCCAGAAGGCAAGCAGAGGTCTTTCCCCTTCCCAGGGAGGCAAGCTCCAGACACCTGCTTCAGAATCTACAGAAGACCTTCCAGGCTGGGAAGGAGACCTAGAAATATCAGCCAGAGGCTTCGTTTCTGCATCTGTGAAAATTGCAGGTGTTGGAGCACCTTTGGGTACTTAATGGCAAACGTAGTGTCTTGAAGCTTCCTTCAGAAGTGTCATTAGGCCTCATTGGGTGTCAAGGGAGCCTCAACAGGTCACACCACTGGCATCACTATCACCATCATCAGTTAAAACATGTGAGGCTCCCAGCTGGTGTGGTTCACTTGTTTGAGCAACCCAAAGGTTGCCGGTTCCATTCTGGTCAGGGCACATGTTTGGGTTGGGGTTTAATCCCCCATGGGGAGTACAGAAGGCAACCGATAGATGTTTCACTCTCACATT
>NW_006377617.1:0-1275 GCF_000327345.1 Myotis davidii | reverse complement strand
GGAATTCAGTGTAAAATGATCTTGTCATCCAACACAGCAACACTGTGGAGTGTGGCATTCCTTAGATGTAAGTGGTATAGTCATCAAAATAGATTGTACAAGTCACAAATAACTGACACGCTGTGACTCTATAGTGATTAGCTCCCAAAGACATTAATTCTTGGTGGCACTAAAAATAAGATGAGACATCTATGATTAAGCAGGAAATGACAAATGCAATTCAAGACCCTATATATTCCAGTTGTCTTAAGCCTCTTGGTGAAAATTAATTGAGGATAATATTTTTTAAGAAGCATAAGGGGCATAGCACATACAACATGGAGCCAATGATTTGTTGTTGCCATTTAAGTCTCCATTCCAGTCTGATTGTCAAATCTCAACTGTCTATTGTGTGATAAGCCATGAGGTGGGGGAGGGAGTTGAGACTTGAACAAAGATGAAAGAACTGGGCACCATGCTCTGGGGGCTCCTTATCTAGTGGACAGGACAATAGGCAAACTCCAGTAAGATGGTCCCGGCTTACCATTCCAACAAGTAAAGTCGTGTATAGTTCTGTTGCTAAATTCACTGGATTTACTATCAATCCTTGATTTACTGTGACTGTTACCAACATTTGACACTGTTGACCACACCCCCTCATTCCTTTGGCTTCTCCACACTCAACTATTATATTACCCCAACCCTTTCTAGACACTTTTCAAAAATCTTACTTCTTATTTACCTCAACTCACTCCTTAAATGGAGCTATTCCTCTATGTCCTCGATACTTTGATTTTTTCCTATCTCAATTAATTGAATGATCTTAATTACTCCCATGGCTTTAATTGTCTATGTAATGATGAGTCGGACTCTCTAACCCAAACCCTGGTTTCTCCTCTGAGCTCATGCTCGTGGAAAACACTCACTCCTGAAAACCACGAGAATCCCCCACAAGAAGCTTGAATTTTGTGTGTCCAAAGCTAAATTCATAGTTTCCTCTCCCATTTCTCACCTTCAACCTATTCTCTGTGTCTTGTGTTTCCTTATTTTAGAAAGGCATTGTCACCCAGACTGTTGCTTCCGTCAGGGAGCTATGTATCATTCTTCTCTCTCATGCTTTACTTTCAATCAGTAACTAACTCCTATCCTAATTCTACAGATTTATCTCTGTCTCCATCACCACTCACTGATTCAAACCATCATGATCTTTCATCAGGATTATTGCAACAGACTTCTATCTGGTCTCTTTGCCTCTAGTGATATTCTTATCTAATACTTTTTCCCCAGTATTTTTTT
>NW_006377616.1:0-1275 GCF_000327345.1 Myotis davidii | reverse complement strand
CTAGGAGAGGAAAGTCAAACCCCACGGATTTTACTTCTGGAACCAATACCAAACCAATGGGTAAGGTGCATAATGAACTTTCACTGTCTCGAAAATTCATAGTCAGGACAGGTGCTAAACACATCACAAATATAAGCTCACTTCAACTGCTCCCTTTGGGGCCTCCTTTTGTTACTTACATTCAAAAGAGACGGGAAGGGCTGGGCTTCCCAAGGCCTGCCCCTCCCTCCTTGCCAAGGCCCCTGCACACTGCGACTCTAGAGTTGATTCAAACTGCATATGATTAAAAGATGGAAATATTCCCCAGGGACATTGGGCAATTTATTTGTGGAAAAGATTTAATGAAGAATTTCAAAGGAGCCAGTGCCCTACAAAGAAAGCTCATTTGTGAATCTCTATGTTCTCTCTGCTGCCCTGAGTGCATCTGAGGGGAGGAGGCGGAACCGGTGCCCTGCAGCTATTGCCAAGTGTATCACATGTGAGTTTCTCAAGATATAAATATGCCCAGGCAGCGAAAGGCATTAGAACAGGCTGTTTTTAGATGGGCACCTCTAGTCTGGGCCTCCCCTGGCCAATTTGGGAAAGAGGCTGCCTGCCTTCCGTCTCCTCGAGGTCCTGCCCGCTCCAAGTTCTCAGCCCTAAATGGGATCCTCTGACCCTGCATATCCCCAGACACAGCTACCCAGGCTCCCTCTGGAAGGTCTCTGCTTCTTTCCGCATCACCAAACGGCCTTGTCGCATCTTCCAATCATTTAGTGTTTGGATCCCAGCTGATACAAAGCCCCACAGTCACATGGTAATGGTTGACAAAGGATAATACAGTTTAGTTTCCTGTACTTAAGCTTCAGTGGAAGAGGCATCTGAATTCAAACCTCCCTTACTAGCTATCTGACCTTGAATAGATTATTAAACTCCTTGGGCCTCAGACATCTCACATTTAATTTTGGAGAAAATGATTTTTCTCTTAAAAGTCTTATTGGTGTATATGAATTTAATAAGATTATGACTATAAAGCTCTTAAAGGTACTTAAAAATGCTGGTTATTATTTGCAGCAGAGGAAACCCAATGATACACTATCTTAATCCAAATAAATAAATTCAAATAGGGAACTAATGGGACCCTCCAATGTATAAGAGAGGACTGGTCAAGGGGGTGCCTTTCAGGGCTGCTACAGTTGCATCAATTAGTAATATCCACAATTCAGTATAATCCCAATCAAAATCTGTGCAGAATTGATGTAGAAAATGACAAGTTTACTCTAAAATTGAGATGGA
>NW_006377615.1:0-1275 GCF_000327345.1 Myotis davidii | reverse complement strand
TAAAGATTTAATAAAAAATTTTAAAAAAAGAAAGCTGGGGAGCTGAACGGATGGGGAATCTTCAACCACATAAATGGGTTGCTTTTTAAAATAAATATCTAAAGCAAGTATAGCAAAATATTAACATTTATTAAATTTAACAGGAGGGAATACGAATGGTTGTATCCTTAAAATATATCAAAATTAAAAATTAATATGTAAAAATTCCATATATCCTATATGACTCTTTACTTCAGAATTTCTAGCAATACCTCACTCAAATACATTCATTTATACACTGCATAATTTTGTTAGGTTAAAAATTAGGCCCATAATTGAAGACAGAGAAATCTATTCTTCCCAATAAGGACTTCACACAATCAGCTGAACTTTCTAAATACTTCTTACTGATATTACAATTATTATGTTTTTGTAGCATTCATAATCATAGATATATTTTCAAAAGAAAGATTCCCCTAATCACCATTGACCCTACACTAATCGGTGAATTTTCCAGACAAGCGAGAGTCATCGAGCACTTAAAATATCTGATTTTCAATTCTGTCTGAAACCTCACATAAAAGCATTCTGAGGAAAGAGTAAGGTTATTTCTATATCATTTGTGATAATCAAGATATAAAAACAGTAAACAAAGTATTTGATTTTCAAGTAAGAAATAATTTTTTTTCCAAATAAAGAATTATTTTACATATGAAAAATCTGAGCCATAAAAAGTAGATAAAAACGATTTCCAAAAAGGATTTAATAAGATTGTGTGTATAAAGGAATTTATTAGGCTAGAACCTCTATGTACTATATAGTCAATTATAGCAGTTTTTTCCCATAATGAAATGTTCTAACTTTTGGCAGTAGTTAAATATTAATGTTATTACCTTTCTCATTCAAAGATACTAAGTTCGAATTGAACTTGTTAAAAACTTCCACCCATAGTAATATTTAGAAGTATCTCCCAATGCAAAATTAAATAGATGTATAGGAAATTCTAGCAAAGCCTCCAAATTAGATTCTAAAATAAGGGCCACTACTGTATTAAACTTTGTGCTATCACAATCATAAATTGATACTCTAAATGCCAAAATGAGAGGAAGAAAGATGAAGAAAAATAGATACTTGTTAGCAGTATAGCCTATCAGAATTAAACAGTGATGTTTACTTGTAAAATAAGAATACTTCCTACATCAGTGGTTTTCAAAGTATGGCCCTGCGGTCCGTAATGCACGCTCAAGTGTGTGGCAAGGTCAAAACTATATTCATAATATTATTAAGATGTTGTTG
>NW_006377614.1:0-1275 GCF_000327345.1 Myotis davidii | reverse complement strand
GCAAGGTGTCAATGTAGGTTCATAGATTCCTGTAAGTGTACCATTCTGGTGAGTGATGTTGATAATGGGGAAGGCTATGTTTATGTGGGGGCAGAGAGTTTTATAGGAAATCTTAATTTTTCTGTGAGCCTAAAACTGCTCTAAAAGAAGTCTATTGAAAAATGCACCATGAGGTTGGAGGGATGGCCCTCGAAATGAGAGCTTTCTTCATCTGATTTTCTTTATCTGATTATGAATCCACATATTTGACAACCATAAGTTTTACTCTAAACACTCATTCATATATCCGTTGTTTAAAACTCGAAATGCACTTTCCACAGAGATGTTTTGAGTGGTTTCAGGGCAACCCACAGTGGCATATTAAATCCACATGTAACTTCAGCTGAATTCTGAGTTCCAGAGGTTCCCTGAACCCAAGCTTCCATAAATGCTGGGTTCACAGGGGATACTTAGCTGAGATTCAAGAAGCTGGGGCTGGGTAGCCTGGGTGGAGGGCCCAACTGTAGTTGCCAGAAACGGTAGCACCAGTAAACTGGATGTCAGCATAAAATATGTTAATAAACTCGAGATTGCCATCGGAACTTCAAACTTCTTGCCTCTCTTTTAAAGCAGATCCTTTACTTCCCTTTCTTTGCTTAGGCACCGGTCAGCTGGTTGGATCCAGAGAAGTAGAGGAATTTCAGGGAGAAGAAAGATGCATAAGATAGGAAGGGGCCTGTGTGTTATGGGTTACGAAACATTAAGAGAAGCATTTTTATTGTTTTGCACTTCCTGCATATACAGAAAATGTGGCGGGCGATGGAGTTTTGGCATGCACCTCTTCTTTCTAACACCACGTGTGAAGGAACAGCCTCGAGGGCTGCCTGGTCTCTGTCCAGTGGGATCAGCAGATTTTCGGCTGGCTGTGGGCATGCATTCATTTAGACCATCTGAGCATTTAATTCAGAGAAGACCAATGTCTCTAAGCTCCAAAGCCTTTATTTCCTTATTTACACACGACATACTTAATTCCATGGTGCTCAAGGCGTCTTGCAAACATTAAATTATTGGTTAATCCTCTCTATGTCTCCATAAAGCAGTGGAAGAAGTCTTCTATTATCAAACATTATGAATTCAATCTGAGAAAATAGTCTTAACAGAAATAGGGATCATCAAGAGGAATGAAAAAAACAAACAAACAAGATGCACTAGGCAAAGGAGCCCTGGATACAAAGAAATCTCCTGCAGCTCCCGGCCATGGAGGGACCTCTGGCACCTGGTCCCTGCAGCTGGGCC
>NW_006377613.1:0-1275 GCF_000327345.1 Myotis davidii | reverse complement strand
TGCTCTATCCACTGAGCCACACCAGCAGGGCTGAGATACAGATTTCACATAGAGCGTAGAGCTTCAGAAGTTGGCGTGCTGTCTAGCCCTCGGCACTTGCCACACGGAAGGCTCTGGGGGCTGCTTTCGGGGCAGGTGGTGGCCCTGCCTGTGCTCTGCCCTCAGGGACCGGGTTCGGTATTTGGCTCACGGACTTGGTGTGAACTTGGGCGGTGCTTTCTGAGGGGGCAGCGCTTTCCCGTCTTCAGCTCTGGCTCCCGCCTGCCACCTGCACCCCAAGCCTCTGACTGTGTGACGGCAGAAGCAGTCATCGAACTGATGAATGATACGCAGGGTGTCCCCCCAAAAATGTCTGCACACTTGGAATACTTACTCATTCCAATGCGTTTGATCTGAAAAGAGAGAAACATCGATGGAGCTCTCCGCCGTAAAGTGGGCGTGCATTTTGGGGGGACACCCCATCGCTGACCACTTCTTCTCGTGGCTCTGAACTACACGCTTCCCTGCATGAGTGTTTGCGTGGCCCACTGCGTGTTTGCACTGTTCTCTAGCAATGAGATCGACGGTTGCAAAATGCGGGTTCAGCCGGGTTAGAAGGAGAGACCCCTCGGCACCCTGCGTGCCCGGAAGCCCGTTCCCGACACGGGTGACCTGGGAGCGTCGCATGCAGTCCTGTCTCTTACGTTGCCGAGGAGATGCTGGTGGGGACCGAGCGGGCGCACCTGCCTGCCCGGGAGCGAGGCCTCTGTCCGGTCCGGTCAGGGCAGGCGCCTGCGCTCCTCGCCCATGTGACTGCTCCATGGCTGTCATGGCCTCATGGACCGGAGGACCGGAGTCAGTGGCTTGTCCCTCCTCCGATCCCGTCAGAGAGAGCCGCCCCAGGCCGGAGGGGAATCTATCTCATTCTGTAAAGCCGACTGAGAGAAACAGCCAACCCCCTGCATGCCGTGGGGGCTGCGTTGGCACTGGACAGTGAGATTCATGGACAGATGGCCCCGTGCGACCTGCACATCCCTGCCATGTACTTAGAACACGTTATTCAATTCCCCCGTAATTGCTCTTCCCTGGCACTGTCGCCTCCATATTGTGTTTTCATCTGCTTATCTCTCTGTGAACGACCACCTTTAACAGACAAGCCCGGGAAGCGGGATCCCTCTCGTCCTAGAGGTTAAAGCTTCAGTGTGGCCCTGGCCGGTGTGGCTCAGTGGGTTGGACGTCGTCCCAGGCACCGAAAGGCCACCAGTTCCATTCCCGTCAGGGCACCTGCCCAGGTTG
>NW_006377612.1:0-1275 GCF_000327345.1 Myotis davidii | reverse complement strand
AGATGCTCACTTTGATTTAAAAATAGAAATGTTGGTCTCTAGGGATGTTTTCAACCTGTGCAAAATCAAAGCTCTTTTGTTCTTTGAAAGTGTTATTTGTTCAGTAATGCATTGTTATGGGAGAGGCAGTGGAGTATCACTGGAGAAACAGTGCAGGGTTTTGAGAGCTGATAACGTATCACCGGGATGCCAGGGTGTCAATCCCAGTAGCACCACTTGCCTGTTTCGCAAGTTATTTCAACTTCTTAGGGCCTCAGTTTTTTATATATGTGTACTAGATTCTACTTTATAATGTAAGGTGAATAATTTACCATACCTATCGCACAGAGAACAGTGCCTGGAATGTTGTAAGCAGTATGTACATATCTGTCATATCCATTCCACACGTGGGGGCAGAATTGAACAGAAGGCTCTGAGCCCATGGTTCTTTAGCTTGTTTTGAAATATATGTCAGTAACAATACATGACACTTGTTACTGGCATAGCACCAAATGGATCAGCAGGGTTTAGAAGAGGGATTAGAATGTCCTGGCAGTTGCTTTCGTGTCTGTGTTTTATGCATAAATAGTCTCTATTCTCTTTGGAGTGAAGTGGCATGAGTACGATATTCTTCTTTATTCTTGTTTGGTTTCACAATTTCTATACCTCTCCACTCTTTTACTCGATGTCAGCTACCTCATCCTATCTCTGGCAGGGACAATTTCAAAAAGAAAAGCTGACCAACCGTAATGCATAATGATTAATACTAGTTGTTTTTTACTTCATTTGGACATGCAAATGACACACATAATTTGTGCTTTCTTTCATTCACAAGAAAAAATAGAACTGTGGATAGAAATCTTTAGTTGAAACAAATCATTCATGAAGCAGAAAATATTGCTGAAAATTCAACTATGACAAGTTTTATTGGTGGCATAACAATTCTATGTTCTCTTTAACAACGAAATAGTACATAGTCATTACAATATAATGTATACAAATGTATTGGTGATGATAACAGATGTTATTTTGTCATAAGATTGTATGAATACAGCATTTTAAGAGGTTTAATTTTAGGCTTTCTTCATAATATAATTGGCTTTCTGTAACATTGAAATTAAATTTATCTTACAAAACTAGTTGTTTTAAATCCCTTTATTGGTATATACTTTGCATGCCACAGAATACACTCATTACTAATTTAATGGTTTTAATATCTCTCTATATAAAAGCCTGAGTGACCTGAATGAATGGACCAGAACAACCAGTCGCTATGGTGTGCACTGACCACCAGGG
>NW_006377611.1:0-1275 GCF_000327345.1 Myotis davidii | reverse complement strand
TCCCAGATTTTTTAAATGATGGATCTTTTATTCATTTACAAAATAAGATTTTTTGAGTCAGGGTAAAAGCCCTTAAGTATCATAGAAATAAGGCCCAATTGCTGATTCAATGTTTGAATGTGTAAAAGAATTTATTTTCAAAGTTTTGTCAGTTACACTGACTCATTAGAGTGGATACCAGCTGGAAACGTGCTATGATCACCTGGGTGTGTGCCAGGGAGATGTCTCTGGGTTACCCATTGGTTTAAAACCCAAATTCAAGAGAGAGTGAATCAATAAGTTAATAACCAATCAATTGTGTTTTATTCATATATTGCTTTCTAAATTGGCAACTGTAAGAACATTCTAATCATCATCTAAGGTCTTTGCTCAGGTAAAAAATTGTTTTGTTTAACTATTGAACCACCTACCCAACAAATCTATATGTGCAATGTGAACTTCAAAAGGGCACTCAGATTTCCCCAATGCAATTAAATGTTGGAACTAATGAGGCAGTGACAATGTCTCCTTTATACAAACAATTTTTCAATTATACAGGACAGTGGCATCTAACGACCGCTACCAACACAAAAATCACTGGGCAGCCAGCTTCTCTTTTATGCAGCAAGACTAGCAATTATTCTGTAACACTTAATTTCCTGTTACCGATGCTTTCCCAGGAGCACTTAAGCATGATGGCCTTATGAATATAGTTATAAGTGCGACTATGTTCAGTGTTTGGATTCTTTTGGAAATCTGATAGAGATAATATTCCTCCAAAGGTTACTGACCAGATTATAAGTAATTTTTTCAGCAGGCCTGAGTTCTAGCCAGCTGTCATTAAGAGTGTCTCGTTAGCCAGTGAAGGACTTTGTAGCTGGGTCAAGGTTGCTAAGGTAACGAATCGGACCAGACTTCTCTCAGCATCAACCTTTCATCTTCTTAAATTTATATAAGCAAAGCACTGTGAGGAGAATGCTAATAGGCCAGATGACAAAAGCAATTGCACAAAAATATTTTTCAGCTGGATAGGTATGTATTTAAGCTCCTTTACAAAGGTACAACGATATGTGTGGGTTTAGAGATGTTCATGGAACTGAGCAAAATTATCTTGGGCACACATATTGTTTACATATGCGGCTCTCCAAAGCAGAATTTAATTCAACAATGCACATTGATTGAGTGCCTGCTTGGTACCTGAATTTATTTTTCAGTGTAACATTTGAATCTGAAATGAATCTGAGAAGAATTAAATTCTAAAGAGAGTAAAGCTTAACATGCTTTCCAAAGAGCTCA
>NW_006377610.1:0-1275 GCF_000327345.1 Myotis davidii | reverse complement strand
CAGAAGATGTGCTTACTCCCCATCCCAGAAACACATTCTCAGTGGCTTTGCCCCGAGTATTTATCTTATATCTGTTTCCCAAATCTCCAGCACCACATTAGATGATAATGTTCTGGAAAAGTATATATTAAAAACTAACTTTCTTCCACCAAAAGAAGCAACGGTTCTGTAGCTCTGCCCTTGGGTGCCCAGCTCTGAAGCTAAATCTCCTCAACTCATGTCTGAGCACACCAACCCTCTCAGAGTGCTGGTTTCCTCATCTGTGAGGTGAAGTTAAGACTAGCAGCCACCTCAGAGGGGGTCGTGAGGATTAAATGAGTCAATATTTTTAAAGTGAGTAGAAAAATTGCTGGTCCAAGTAAACCTTCAGTAAACGTTAGCCACTATTACAAGGTCAGAGGAAAAGTGAGAAAGCCAGGCCAGGGCCTCCCCAGGCCCTCAAGCCCTGAACTGCAGCAGTGTCCAAGTCAGAGAGGGCCAGTCACCTGGGTCCCCCATGCTGGGGTGGGAGGAGATAACAACAGCAACACTTGTCCGTTTGGAGACATCACTTCATTGAAGTTCATAATTCATGGGGTATGTACTCTTCCCAATGGAGAGGTGAGGTAACCAAGGCTCAGAAGTTAAGTAACTCTACTGAGATTATAAGTCAAGACTCCATAAAGGATTTAACATTTTATTCTGCTGGAAAAGAGCTACAAGTGGATCAGAGAGAAGTTGACACATGGTTCGGGAGCTGATGAAAGACCAGAAAACACAACTGGCACTTCCCCGCAAGACGTGGGGATTCAAGAGAGTAAGAAGCCATGATTTTGGTGTCTGAGGAGAAGTCTCCTGGAGAGTCTTCTAGGTGAATTGACAGCTGCCTCTCCAGGCCCCCCGAGGCCCAGCCTTTCCCGGGTCAGGGCTGGAAGATCCCATCTGCTGGTCTCCTCCTCCAGCCGGGCAGGTCTGGCAGCCTGCCAGCCTAACAGCCTGTGTATTCGAGGAGGCCTGATTTTAATAAATGTCTATTTCCTGTAGAAAACCGGTTTGGGTTGTAACTCAACCATTCTTGATCACATCAGGACTAACCCTGGCAGCCAGCTTGGCCGCTTGTGTGCAAATTGTATACAATGGCAGATTGTTTAGCCTTGATTGCAATCCAGAGCAACTTAAGGAAAAAGGAGGGAGGAAGAGAAAAGAAAGAAAAAGTGAAAGAAAATAAATAAATCCAAAGCTCATATATAAACACATAATATTGTAAAGTCCCAATTCTCTTTAAAGAAAATACAG
>NW_006377609.1:0-1270 GCF_000327345.1 Myotis davidii | reverse complement strand
CTCTATCCACTGAGCCAAACCGGTTAGGGTCCATTTATTATTTTTAAGTGTTTTCTCTTGAAAGTCACTAGAGCATTATCTTCACCAAAAATCTAAAATTAGGTAGCATCCTCTGTCCCTAGATGGTATTGTGAAAATTGGGTATTTACATGCAAAAGAATGACATTGACCCATATCTTACACCACTCTAAAAAATGTACTAGAGATGAATTAAGGGCTTAAATATAAGCCCTGAAGCTGTACCCTTTCCCATGGATATAATACTGCTCTGGTTTTACACTGTACTTCCTAGGAGTTTTTGCACATATTTTCATGTCAACCTTTGGCAATAACTTCTGAAATTAGGAAGAGCTAATGCTATCTTTACTTTAACGATGAGGAAACAGGTTTAGAAAGTTTAAATTCTTGGCCTAATCATTATAACCAAAATGAGGTGGAGGTGGATGGAGGATTCACGTCTTCTGACACCTTGCTCAGGGCACTTGCTATTCACTGCAGTCTTTGGAGAACAGTGACTAGTTTAAATACATAATATATTGTGAAGTCTCAGCACTCAAGCCCTCAAGAAGTACTTGAAAATCATTAAAAACTCATTTCAGTTTCCCGGGAAGTAAACATTATTGTGCTATTTTATAAAAAGAAGAAAGGGATTCAGGCTCAATCATCATGGGAACGTTGGCAGTCCCAAATTGTATTTCTTGTCTTTGTATTTCCCAGTTTGATACCCCACTGACGAGAATTTTATATGTTCATTGCTATTCTCTGCTGTGATTCTAAATGTAGCATCTTCCTTGACATGAGAAATCATTTTAAGCACATAATGAGTGCCCAGCGCATAGTAATAGTTGTCAGTGAACCAGAGAAATTAAGACTCATCTTTGCATGTGATAAATGTGAGAGGAATGTTCGATCTGTATCAAGTAATGTGACTGTTCATAAGAGTTTTAAAATAAAATTGATGCATATGGATGGCAAAAAACAAACAAAACCAAGGAATGCATAAGAGATATCTCAGTCTGGGTTCTCCTTGTAGGTTGATTCTGAGATAAGGGCCTCTGGGAAAGTCATTTATTTGGGAGGTAATTGCGCAGAGAAGAGAGTTGGGAACTTGTATGCATATTTGCATAACCCATGGGCCTTAGGTGCGGTGTTGGGGTGGGCCAGAGGAGGTCCATGGGTGATGAAGGCCTGGAGGAGAGTGCGGGAGTGGGCTAGAGGAGGTCAATGGGGGGAAAAGGAGAACATATGTAACACTTTCAACAATAAAGAT
>NW_006377608.1:0-1275 GCF_000327345.1 Myotis davidii | reverse complement strand
CCCTGTTTAAAAAGTTTGAGGACCTCTGGCTTACATCATGGAAAAGAACACAATTTAGACATACACATCAGTTTAAATGCTCTCCCTATGAAAAATTCCATGAAACCTCAGTTTTCTTAGCCTCAAAATGGCAGCATCATGGCCACCTCAGAGGTCTGCAGTAAGAATGAGAGAGTGTTTATGTGAAGTGCCCAGAGGAATGCCTGGAGTCCAACAAACATGGATAATAGGCTACTACATGTTATAATGCCCCTGCTCTCCATGAGACCTGTTGTGAAATAAAGATGCTGATGGAATGAGGTGAATAACAGCTATATCATCTTTACTTAAACTATTCCAATCTGTTGACAAACCATGTTGTCACAATAGTATCATAATTGTTGGCCCTAATGGATGTCTAAGCAAATTGCCCTTGGGACAAGGCTGGAATCAAAACATACTCTTTGTAAAAAGAAATAATAATGGAGAGTCTGGG
Source organism: Myotis davidii (assembly GCF_000327345.1). Classification (NCBI taxonomy): domain Eukaryota; kingdom Metazoa; phylum Chordata; class Mammalia; order Chiroptera; family Vespertilionidae; genus Myotis; species Myotis davidii. The sequence goes on along the minus strand of NW_006377608.1, from coordinate 800 downwards.
AAGCTTCAAATGGAAAGTTATTTTGGAGTTGAACTTTATGGAGAAGTAGGGGATGGGCATTCTGGAAGCAGACATGCCAGGAAAAGGCCCAGGGTGAGAGATTTTGTAGCCTGTGCAGACAACACTCAGAAGTATTCTAAAATGACATACAGTACAAAGCAGGAGGGGAAGCTGGAATAGCCAGGGACTCAGTTGTCAAGGGCTTTAGAGATAGATTAAAGAATTTGGAATTTGCCTATAACCCTTGGGGAACCACTGGTTACTTGTTAGGAGAAAAGCGATGTGACGAGGTCTGTGCTCTAGAATGGAATGTCTATTTGCAGTATAGAGAACAGAATGAATGGTGACTAGCCTGAAGGAGAAAAGTCAAAAGCATATTGAAGAATAGAGAGAGATGATGATGACTGAGACTAGAGCAGGGCTAGTGGGAATAGAGAAAAAAGGAATTATTTGAGAGACATTTTGGGACATGCTTCATTAGTATACCTGGTCAAATGAGCAGAGAAAAAATATATTTATCTTTCCATTATCACCATTCAAATATTTTGGAACAGTGTTCTGAAGGGCTCTATGGTGACACTTTCCCTCTGCTTATTTTTTTGCTGGGGAAAGAAGAGCATTTGGGCGAAAGCAGGCAGAAAAATCTGTTTGCTCCTCTTTCTTCCCAACCAAGAACCCCTTTATCCTCACCTCTGGTTAAAGCTCTCGGTATATCATTGTGCCGACTTTCAGGAACTGCTCAAAGAGGAGAAACGGCTCCGACCATATGGCTCAGTGGTTGAGCGTGCACCTATGAACCA
>NW_006377607.1:0-1275 GCF_000327345.1 Myotis davidii | reverse complement strand
TGAGGAGTCAGGACCGTCGGGAACTGGCTTTCCCTCCCTTTCTGCTTCAGCTGGTTTGAATTTGTTAGTTGCTACCGAAATGACCTTTACTGAGACACTGTTCCACAGCCCGCTCTGGGAAGCTACCAGAAACCTTTCCCCTGGGGTTGTATCTCGGTCCAGCAAGGGGCCCGCAGCCCCTAAACCCTTCCAATCTCCTGATCCCCCAGGAAGCTAAGACAAACAACTTCCCCCCTCGCCAATGGCAGCCCATTCGGATTCCTGGATTCGTGACTTTGCAGATAAGGTGCCCTTCTCTAGAGACTTGGCAGAGCCGCGGAAGCCTGCTGCTGTGGAAACCAGTCCTGAAGCGGCTGCAGAAAAAAAAACAGCTTCCAGATCGCATTCCCAAGTGCGCTCCTGGTAAGTGGCGTGGTTTCCAAGTTGTGGGGGGTCCTAGGAATGAAAGCAACGCCCTAACGATGAGAGGAAACCCAAACCTGCCCAGGCTAATGGGTTCCTCTGTTCCGCCGAGGCCTCCGAAGCAGGAGTCAGGTCACCGGGGAGGGGAAACTATTTCGGCTTATCACTTGGCCTCCTTTCCATCAAGATGTGCCGCTTGCATCCGTCTGCTCAGTGTCCCAAGTTATTTTGGGCCAATTCATGACCTTATGTGCCTGCTTTTGTTTTGAAGCGGTTTTTTTCTTGGCCTACCTGTTCCCGGGGAATCCACCACCGTGTCCGGTCCTGCAGTGGGAAGTCTCAGCAGCCTCCTGGCCTTGAGTGTCCCCTCGGCTTCATATTGCTTTCATCCTAAGACCCTAAGATATTGGAGGCGGAACGCTTTATCTTCTGACTAATTGTGGTCTTACCATCGCAGAAGCCAGAGGTGCTCTTGGACTGATTAATCATGTTTGTGGTTAAACCACCAGCCTTCATTCATTCAGGCAACCAATACTGGGTACGTCCTATGCACCAGGTACTCATGGGTACTGTGCTAGACCTCGGGGCCTTGACCTTTGCTCCCCTTTCGTTTCCTGTTCTGATCCGCTGCTCTCCTGAAGAGGGGATCATTCATTTACTGGGTATGTTGCATCGGAGAGCCCGCCTGTGGCGTTCACATCCTGCTTTTCGGCTTTCTATGGGACCACTGCTGGGTATTCTGTAGCGAGAGCTGCATGCAGCAGTGACCCTCTTCCGGAAGTTTCTCTCTGCCTTTCAAGAGTTGACATTCAGTAGCTAATAATAGCAAACCTCTTTTTCTTTTTAAATATATTTTTACTAGAGGCCCGGTGC
>NW_006377606.1:0-1275 GCF_000327345.1 Myotis davidii | reverse complement strand
TTTTCCTTTTTATTTAAGACCTTAGTAAAAATAGGGAAGCTAGTGAGAGGACAACCTTGGAAAATTTCAGAGTTCAGCGGAAGTGAAACTCAAAAAATTGCTAACATGAAATAGTTGTCTTTGTATCATGGGAGATGTTAAGCAAATGACTACATGATTGGGCACTTGATTGTGTATTCCTAAAACTTAGGAATTTGGCTTCTATAAAAACCTTCCAAACTGTGATTCCATTCTGCTTTTTTAGAACAAGTATAGCATTTTATTTTAAATTTTCTGTACTTACCCCGACTTGGTTCTACATATGCATCATATTCAGTTTAGATAAGAATGATTTTCTTTGAAGTTGACTTGACTCCCTTCTTCATCATTGGTTCTTTAGGACAAAAAGAGATGTGCTATTTTAAAGATAGAAAATGAACTAGGTTTTTTGTTTTTGTTTTTTCATAAAAACTTGACTCTCATATCTATAATGAGAAAAGCTAGTTGATTCCTTTATTAACTTTTTAATTTAAAGACTATGTCTTGTATTAAAGGGTTTAAGGAAAAACCAAAATCATAGATTTGTGGAATTTTTGGAATATAAATCCCAGGCGTCTAAATGCTTTGTTATATAATTTTTATCTAGATGTAACTCCATTGGATTATAGAGTATGTGACCAGAGCAGATAAAGATGGTACATTTTAGACAAGCCTAGACTAATAGTGCAATATAGGACACTTTTGAGAACTTTTTACTACTGATGAATCTGAAAAAACAATATTGGTAATTAAGTTGGATTAGACACCATTGTTATCTTTTCTATACTTAGACTATTTTATATGTTTAAATATAAAGACAAATTTTCTTGGGCACAACTTTTATTTTAACCTACTTCTTTATTGCATTACATAGGTAGAAGAAAAAAAATAAAGTGTTTCTCTGCCTTCTTAGACAACTTTAAAGTATAATGGTGGCAGCAGGAAACTGGATCTTTTTATGGTTCATGTTCCTCATAATTATAGTTGCAAAAGCAAAAACATAGTTCCCAACATGACTTCAAACAGCAAGTTAATCATCAGGCAGAAACTAGTAAATAGTGGACCATCAGTAACTTCATTGTTTTAATTATGAAGTTATTTCTAGAGGTTGATTGGACATACACCATCCTTATGTCCTGCTTCAGGAACAATATTTATGTTTAGTTTGATTACACTTGGGCCCAACCTACCTACTTAATTGAAGAATTATTCCCAAATAACGTTCACCATGATTTTTTATTTACTCTGATTGTTAAA
>NW_006377605.1:0-1275 GCF_000327345.1 Myotis davidii | reverse complement strand
ATCCCCTGAGCCAAACTGGCTAGGGCTTATTATCAGTGTTGATAAATATAACCAGTTTCATTTCTCCTAGGGATATTTGAATTTTACATAAATCAAAACTTACACACTAATACTAATTCATTAATGCTAGTGTAGTGGATTTTGTTTTGAGCAGTGTTCTTTCTTAGTATTATGGGTAGAATGAGGTATGCGTTTTGAATTGTTTATGAAAAAATGGTAATAGATTACCTGGGATATGTTTTATTTCCTACTCTTTAATTCCTTTTGCATATGACTGTACACACAGCTGCGAAGAGTTAGGAGATAGTTTGTAGACCATTTACTGGGTAAATGAGCCTCTGTTACAGTTGAAGACCTTGGCCATCTTCTACAGAAATAAACTGGTGGACTTAGACACAAATCAGGACATAGATATTTGGAGAGGTGTTGTTCTTCAGAGGAATGGAGTTCCTCAAAATTAACAAATACTGCATTACTGGGTACAAAATCATACTTCTTTACCACTGTATCTCCTGAAATCAATCTCAGGTTAAGTCAAAGCCACTGTTGGGTATGCTTCTTTGATGAAATATTCCTCCTCTGGCCAGAAGGCTTGAGATGATGTGACAGCCATGCTCTGTATCTTCAACACTGAGATGGAAGTTGGAAGTTCATGTGTCTAGCTGATAGGAGTCACATATCCGTTGGCAAAGTTTAGGAAAGTGCAGTTGATTATAGAGTTCCCCAGAACATCTGGCAGAAAATCTGCTCATATCGTACTATTGCCTTAAAGATTCTTGAGAATTTTTACAAATGCCTAACCTCATTTACTGATAGATAGCTATATGGAAACTCAGAATTAATACTTTAGGAACAAAAGGTCAAGATGTCTTCTTTGTTTAAAATTTGTCTGGGCTGTTGAGCAAAGGGTTTTTATCTTTCTCAAGCTTCGAAACCTGTTGTTTAGGAACAAAGCTAGAGTTGTTGGCTCCCTTGAGGACAAGCTTGCAGTTCCACTGAGCCATGCAGTATTCTGGTTCTATCAGGAGGAGGGATGATGCATGCAGACCCACCTGGTGCTGCTTTCCTAATAGCAGTGAGGTTGGTATGCATCTTTGCCAAAGGACTGATTCCAGGAGAACTTCGGTGGCATGATGGATGGTGAACTGGTTATTGTGATGAACATCTCAGTCTGAATTCTTGGAGTTTTATGTAAAGGTAAATGCCAAGCCAGAACAACTGTAAAGATCAGTCTTCCTAGCTCAGCAACAGCTTTCAAAGGCATAGAGGTATGGG
>NW_006377604.1:0-1272 GCF_000327345.1 Myotis davidii | reverse complement strand
GTGCACAAATTTTGTGCACCAGGCCTCTAGCTAGCTTATAAATGCTAGGCACTGCAATAACCTTCATTCAATGATTCTCCATGCTTCCTGCACTCATACTCTCTCTTTTCCCTAGCTCAAGTCCTATTTCTCTTTCTCCTCCTTGTTTTGGTATACCAATCAGATTTCCTTCTCTAAGTCACCAGCCTCAGTTTCTCTGTTCAACTCTGCCTTCTTCCAGGCTTCCTGCAAGGAATGGTAAGAAATGTTACATTTTCCAGCCTTACTCTCTGCTTCCTCCATGAATTCTCCACTCCTTTCTGCAATCATTATCCTCCCACATTCCCACCATCTGCACCAAAGAAAGAGATCATCTGGGGAAGTTGATGAATACAATTTCTGCCCATGCTTTGTCAGACTGCTTTCTACAGCTCAACTCTGCTTTTGTTTTACTAACTCTAAAATCCTCTGTTTCCCAGTTCATTCAGGATAAAATTTAGATTCTTTGACATGACAAAGTCTTTACTGCTCTAATACCTGCCTTTTCGGTGATACCTCCTACCACTCCCTCATTCACTCCCGAAACACCACACAGCACTATGGTCATGTTGTTTATTTCCTCCCTCAATTAAAAAAAAATTGACAGTACACTATGTTTTCTCATATTCCCACTCCAAACCTTTTCTCCTTTCTTTTCTTTTCTAGTACCTACTCATCCTTTGAGATTCAGCTCAGGTATTACCTTCTCTAGAAAACTTCCCCTGTGGTCCCTCTCAGAGCATTTTTATCATGCACTTCATGCCCTATTACTTTTCTATTGCTATGTAACGAATTACCCCATGCTTAATGGTTTAAAACAACACATTTATTGTTTCACAGTTTCTGGGTGCCTAGAGTCCAGGCGCAGAGCAACTTGATCCTCTGCTTGGGATTGCATAAGGCTGCAATCAGGGGATCAGCTGGGCTGCATTCTTATCTGCAGGTTTGAATGGGGACGGATCTGCTTCCAAGCTCTCTAAGGTTGTTGACAGAATTCACTTCCTTCTGTCCTTAGAATGGAGCCCCAAGCTTCTCGCTGGCTATACGCTGGAGCCCTCCCTCAGCTCCTAGAGGCTGCCTGTAGTGCATTGCCATGTGGACTTTCCCCACACAGCCTTTTCCTTCAGCCAGCCAGCAGGGAGAGTCTTTAGAGCTAGTCTGATAGCAAGAGGGAATATTATGTATTGTAAAGTAATCATGGGAGTGGGACTCCTCAGCTTTGGCATATTTTATTGATTAGAAGAAAATCATAGG
>NW_006377603.1:0-1275 GCF_000327345.1 Myotis davidii | reverse complement strand
GTAATTTTATTAGCCAGTGTCACCCCAATAAATACAATAAAATTTGTAAAAGAAGTGTGCCTAGCCTCTCCGAAAGCAGGTATTTATTTTGTGAGCTCCTCTAGTGATTAGAGTTTGAAGCAATAAGGACAGACCAGTCAGCAAGAAGGAGGAATGCTTACCCCGCTTCTCTTTCCTAAAAACTAGGTCATAGTTTTTAGAAGGAGAAAAAAAAATTAATCTTGAAGTTGTGTTTAGCCATACCCCATTATTTTGATATGAATTATTGCTTTAAACATAACATTTAAAAGAATCTACTCCCTGCGCTACATGTGCTTTTCCACTTGACTAGAAATTACAGTAACTGGAACAATGTCTTGGATGCAGGGATAAAGGCAAGTGTTGAAGATGGTAAAAGTATGCCACTGGCCTTGGGATCCCTCCCACAGTTGGGCTATTATGTGATAGAAAAAGAAATGTATTTTGAATTTTTGGCCAATGTTTTCTGTGATTTCCTTGTTGCAGCAGCTTATTCAGTCTCCCAACTAATTACCTTGCAGCTGTCACCACATGGCCATTCCCAGGGCATGACTGAACATTGAGATCCTAAGGAAATGACAGGCTACGTACATATCAAGCAAAGTGGAGTTTTGTGACATGTAGTTTAAAAACTTGCACAAGTTTCAAGAACTCAATAATACGTAACTGGCCTACTACACTTACGTGTCTCTTCATAGTTTATGAATCCTTGCATGGTGACCTAGCAAATCTGTGGAAAACTTATTCTAATCTGTTAGGTAGAATCATAGTAATGTAGACATGTAAATAAAAGAAAATTTTTTAATAAGATTTGATGATAAGAAAATAAACTGAGGCCAACATACTGCATTGCTGTCTGGGTGTTTTGTTTGTTTGTTTTGTTTTTCCCCATCATTGGTAACTTCAGTAGGGAGATATTACTGATTAAAACATAATACAGAACAAAACAAAATAGTGTCGTTTTGTCACCCCTCAGAAATTCTTATCTTTTTCCTCTCTCCACATAATGGTGATTCTTAACTATTTTCAGGAGTAAAAGTTTACAAAGTAATAGAGATTTTAAACTGAAAAGTATCTCCAAGAAAATTCAAAATGTTATTTTATCTGATACATTAAAAAATATGAAGGAAATGCAGTCTCCCCTACATGAATTCTCTCTTTCCTTTGGGAAAACACTTACATGTTGATTATTCAATTGATGGAAGTGATGCAATTATTAGTTTTATCATTGTTGTTTTTATAAAAAAATATATATAT
>NW_006377602.1:0-1274 GCF_000327345.1 Myotis davidii | reverse complement strand
ATTAGGAAGGTTGAGAACCACTGTTTTAGATAATTTCTGAGTATTTTCATTTGGAGAATACATTGTGCCTCCCACTTGCTAGACTATACAGTAGTATAAATGGCTTGCAGTATTTCAAGTTAAGAGGACCAGAGAGATTGCTTCAGATAGTCCAGCAGACAAGTTGGCTGATTGTGTGTGTGTGTCTCTCAATCTTATCAACCAAGACATCCCCTAAGAGTTGACATTTTGCTTCTGAAAAGCCTGCTTGTCTCTTTGTGCTCTATGTAGAAATTACTGACATATTTCTGTAGTAGTATTGGTAGGTCATTGAGTTGGGTGTCTGGGACTGCTTCTCCATGACCTGTTCAGGCACAATTCCAGTTGTCTGAGGAATGCACATCCGGCCAGCCTGTAGTGTCCCCAAATTATATGTGTACTTCAAACACTGAAGTCAGTCACATGCTACCTCTTCGTTTCTCATCTGGGGATGATGTCATCGCATCTCCAACGGGGATGTTTCTGCTCTGAAAGTGCTGGGAGAGGCTCTGAGATTAAGGCCAACTCTGTTTTGTTACATACACCGGGTGGGAGCTCTCTTTTTGGAGCTGTTTCCTATTTGAAAATACCTTTGTGTCAATGATCCCTCATCCCCACTCATTCTTCCCTCTGAAGTTTGCCTTTTTCACATTTTGCAGAATCATATTGATGGTTTTTCTCTTCCTCTACATTTTGGATCTTAGTCTCCGGTGGTTTAGTAGTAGCAAGCAAATTGATGGAGAGCCACAGTGATGTTTTAACTAGTGACTAGAAACTAGGCCCTACAGTACCTTTTCACCATAAACACAATTTAGGGTTAGGCCAAGGAACAACATGGAGTGTTTCCTTAAGTCTAGTCCAGGGTTACTCAGAAAAATATTCTGACGTGATGTGATGATTCACCTCTGTATTTTAGCAAGAATTATTGGTTTCCACTTTGGCACTTGACTGGTCCAGCTGTTTTGAAATTATTTTAGCAACATTAAAGATTTCCCAGCTTATTTTCATAATTTAGAGGCTAGATCTTTGATATTTTTCAAGTCTTCTCATCCAGGAGATGTGCTGAAATCAGGTATCCCAGTTTTATAGGAGAAATGATATTCTGAAGGATATTAAAAAATAAACTTCAGAAGGAACCTCATATATGCTGATACGGGCTTGTTTCAGGTTGAATAGGCATCTCTAAGTAATATGTAGTGGAGAAAGTGAGTATATAGGAGTCATGCTTTTTAAAAAATCCTCACCCAAGGATATGT
>NW_006377601.1:0-1274 GCF_000327345.1 Myotis davidii | reverse complement strand
CATATTATGCTTTTATTATTATAGATACTTCCTTCCAACAGACACATAATTGTGAGTCTTGATATATGTGAAGGACTCTTTTCCATATATTGTCTCATTTTATCTTTATAAGAACCTAGAATTATTTTACTCTTTTTACAGCAGAGACAACTTATTCTCAGAGTTGAAGTAACGCATCTGCAGTCACAGGATAGAAATTGATAGCTCTGCGGTCAGCGGGGACCTCTTCTCCCGCATAGAAAGGGATCAGCGAGGGAGATGAGGAAACTATGGGGTTGAGGAATGCAGAGATAAGATGCCACAAGGGATGTGGGAGGGTAAGAGGGTTTCGAAGATAAACTTTAAAAATTATACCATTTAGCTCGGGTCCAATGTTATAGGTGTTGCGGATGTAATCTCTGTGAATTTGTCAAAATTATATTTTTACCGCAGGGACTATAACAGCATTACTAGTCCATGGCTGGAATCCAGAGTCCAGAGGAGACAATCTGCCATCGGACATTAAACTGTTTGACGAGGCTTCATTCAAAATGATCAGAACTGATGTTAAAACTTCACTCTGTATTAGGATTCACTTAAGGAAATTTCTGATGACTACGAAGACCTAGTGAATGTAGAATTGTGTATGAGCACACATTCTCAGATTGCCATACTGTTCTTTAATCGAAGGGGGAATGGAACATATGGTTCTCTGTAAAAATGCATGCAATTTCTGGGCAGCAGACCTTACCATACTGAGCAATAGCATTGCCTTCAGAACGATATGCCAGAGAGTTTTATGGAAGTGAATTAAAGTGGAAACATGTATATATCAGTGTGAAAGGAATCTGTCCATTAAAAATCTGTCAAATGACTGTTTTTTTCTAGACTCCCACCAGACTAAGGCAAAGTATAGCAACTGTTAGCAACTGCAGCTTTAAGAGTCTAAATATTTTCTCCTTGACAAAGGTCGCAGAAATTTCACATTGTAACTGCTCTACTACATATCAAATAAAATATCCCAAAGTGCAAATTGCAGTAAGTTTAGCTTTATCCAGTCACAACATTCTGTCTTCAGAGTCTTGGGTGTATTCATGGTCCCAGATGAAGATGCAAACACACCTTAACTGCATGTAAACAGAACAGGCCACTACAACCTACAGCCCATGGTGAACTGTGAGTCCCCTAAAATGTTATGCAACAATTTGGATTCATAAAGCCCAAATGAATTATTCTGGGGAGAGAATCAAGAGAGGTTCATGATTTTTTTAAAAAAATATGCTTTTATTGATTTT
>NW_006377600.1:0-1274 GCF_000327345.1 Myotis davidii | reverse complement strand
GTGTAATTGGATGAGTCTATTTCTTGTAGATATACATGACAGGGTTTCTCAAAAAATACGGGACATTAAAGATTATCAGTGGTCTTTTATCCCAGTGCTCATCTTAACCCTGTTAACGCTAATGTTATTTCATGTGTCTTGACTGCCTGACTAGGTAATTCTCAAGTTTAGAAACATAATTTCCCTGTTTTTCACTCCTCATAGCATCTAACATAGCCTGGTCACAGAGTAGATGTATAATTCTTTTATAGTTTTGACTTGAACTCCAGTGAAGGTGGCATGAGTTCTAGAATCATTCTTTCTATGTGTATATTATTACCATTCACATGAGTGCCTACATTATTGCTTTCAACTAAATTTCTCGTGCACCTCAATATAAGCAGTGGAACTTAAATTTATATACAACTTAATGTTACCTAATTATTTAAGATTAAGTTATTACATAAAATTATATAAGATATTAATACTCTGGATCTATTTAATTGGGTAGATCATGAACTCTTGGAAATATTTTCTCAGTGATTTTGTTTCCGAATCTACTCTGATGTATTTGTAATTTGTGTCTTTACAGGTTTCTAGTACAGCAAAGAGTTTAACTTTCTCTGTTGAGCAAAGCAACCTTGTGTCCAACATTCAGCCAGCCCCAGTTATGGTCTACGATTATTATGAAAAAGGTAGGCAAGCAACAACCATGCCCTAAAGCTACCAAACATAATATCTAAATCTAACAATTCCTGAGCTGCCAAATTTTCCAAAATCACCTTCAGTCTACAAAGACTATACAATAAATGATTTTGTACTGATTTTTTTTTTTACTTCATGATATATCTACTGAGTGGGCCAGTTCCCGATTACAGAATTTTTCAAACCCAGAATCCTCTAGACACAACGTGCAGGAGCATCCCTGTCACATGAAACATCAACTGTGTTAAGTGTCAACACCTTTTTGTTGTTGTTACTGGCGAGACTTGCCATTTTATGCTCCCTACGAATTTTAATTTGAGAAGGGGAATGGGAAATATTCCGAAATGTTATAGGAAAATGTTGCTAGATTAGGTTCCACACCAATTACTAAGATGTCATAGAGACCACACCAAATTTCCCTGGGTTGTTAGTGATATCATTTCCTTGTTGAATGTCATACAAAGTTTGCCAGGAAGTATTTGAATTCTGGCTCTGTTCTTTACTAATAGAATGTATTTCATCAAGTGCCTTAAACTTTTCTTTAGTCTTCACTGGAAGATATATTTTTATTAATTTTTAGAGAAAGAGAA
>NW_006377599.1:0-1274 GCF_000327345.1 Myotis davidii | reverse complement strand
ATAATTTTAGAGATGGAAAACCTGAGACTCAGAGAACTCACTTATTGCTCATGGTTACATACCTAGAAAGCAAAAAACTATGATTCAATTTTAGTTTTGTGAGTCCAAATTTGTAGAATTTACCCTCCACACTTTTGGTGAACACACAATTAGCAAATTGCTAATTTATTTATATTCTCTCTTCCTCTCATCATGGTCTGACTAAGAGGCATGGTAACTACTTCTGTTGTCAGGTACCTGGGAAGCAGTATGAGATTTGTGGAGGAGAGACAGCTGTTAACCACATCTGAATAAACAGGTGTTCCTTGAAACTAACAGAAATGGGTTTTCCCATCAAGAAACACCTCTCAGATATTCAGACTACCCTTTAGGGTTCAGCTCTACACCAGCAGTAAACTGGGAATCAAGAATCAGGATATAGGAGCATTAAAAAGAACAAAAGTAGGTCTAGTCTACTCTAAACTAAGGTGGATATAGAAGTAAAACCGCAATGATCAGTGAGTTTGTGGGTTACCAACATTTGATGTCAAGCACGAAAGCAATAGAGTCTTGCACAACCCTCTGGAGCTTCTCATGTTTAATTAACAACCAGGATCTACTAGGTCTGGATCTGAGTGTGACCAAACCTACAAGTGATTAATAATTTTAACAGTCAGCTCTGTGTGGTTTTGGCCTCTGCAGAATAACATTCTCACATAAGGCTCACATTTTTAGTCAAGGGATGCATTTATAAGATAGCTGCATGAATTAAGGTCTTAGTCTGTCACCATTAAACAAAGAGACAAATAGGAAAGAGAGTATTCAAATCTATGCTGTTGGTTGCATCAGTTCTCTTATTTAACACTTAAGCTAATCATACACAGGGGAAAATGCTCTTGGTTTATGGATAAAATCGCATGGTTTATAAAGTGAAAAAATGTGAGTAGCTAATAAAACACATGAATAAATGCATTGTTAATTTAAATTAGGTGTAAAATCAGAATTTTTTTAAAATTTCAAACATAATTACAACTTCTTAACTTTCCTAATTTCTTATTAAAATCAAAATTAAATTAGTTGTATACTGGAAGAGGCTTGCTGAGCATAAACAGAAGCTTTGTCCTTGATGGGACTTTACTCTTTTCAAAATTAATGTGTCAAGGGAACCACATTCCTTATAAATACGTTTCTCAAAAGTCACAACAATTATGGCAATTCTTTTTATTTCCTTGGCTCCACCTTAAATTTAAAGTGACTCTAGAAAATTAAAAAATGTGTCATTCTCTATTTATAAG
>NW_006377598.1:0-1274 GCF_000327345.1 Myotis davidii | reverse complement strand
CTATTGACTGTGCTTTCTAATAGATTCAAAAGTGAAGGTGACCTGAAAAACAGGCCCAACTCAGCTGCAATGTTCAGCCATCAAGGAGGGGGACCAACACCTGCAGTTTTGACTTGGCCTTTGTGTAAGAAACTCACAAAACTAAAACAAATTTTAATACTAAGTCTCCACAAAAGGAATCCCTGTAGTGCTGGCAAGCTTGGGAATTGGGAGAAAAAGTGGGGAAATTGAAGTAACAAAATATTGGCATTCAGTATTACACTAAGTATAACAGAAGTTAACCAAAATCCAGGCCCCAAATAACAAACATGACACTCACTGAAAGAAATAAACATCCTCCAGTGTAAAATGATAGCACAGAAAAATTGTTCTGATTCACCAAGCTTCCTAATCCTTTTAATATTCATAATTATGCTGGTTCTTGCCTAAGCATTAAATGTGCTTATTAAATTTCTCTCTGACAAGCCACACAAAAGTAAGCCTTAGTGATTAGATTTGTTTTTGTGCCCTAACATTCCCAAAAAGTTTTGTTTAAAGAATTAAAAATCTACTGTCCAGGCTAGACTCCTGGCTTATCTTAGATTCTTCCAGTGATTTATTAATCTACCAAAGTGAAATGCATGTTTGTTTGTTTTTTATTTCTCTCTCCAGTTTCTCTTTTTAAACATGGGAATGATAATATGGTACCTATAATTTGCCATAACAGGGTTAGGGTTAAGGTTCTGTAGACATTAGCTTATGGAGAGTCTTCTGAACAAATATAAGGAGCCATTTTATATTGGAAATATTGCTGTAGAATATTGTAGTAATAGCTTTGTGGTGGCTAACAGAGCTGAAAGTTATAATTACTCATACACTCCAGCCCTCAGAATTCCTTGTTATTGCCCACAATCCTTTCTACTTTTCAAGACCAAAGAACACAATGGTCTATTCGGTTTTTTCTTATTTGCCCTAGACAACTGATGAATATTCTGTTGAAACCCTCCTCTGAGACCTCCCCTAAGATTCCTGCCTACAAGAAAGAAAGAATAAGCCTCAAGACAAAGGACCCAGCCTTGCTCTCCCTCTGAGGAGCAGCCTGCATGCCATTCCCTTCCCCTTCTTCTTACCCTACTTCTCCCATAGGCATGGATCTCCTAAACTCTTGCAACCAAGGGAGCAATGGGCAGAGGCAGCTTGTCCCAAGCGAACCCTGAACCTGTTCCCAAGGCCCACTTTTCTCTGATTTCCCAGAGAGCTAAGGAAGCCTGGCCTAGGCTCTCCTGTTGCTTCTC
>NW_006377597.1:0-1274 GCF_000327345.1 Myotis davidii | reverse complement strand
GAGGAATGCAACTCTATAACTGGTGACTGAGAGAGGAGAGAAAGAGAGAGTAGAGGATGGGATAATAAAGGCATTAGGATATGAAACTGCAAACACTTGGGAGAGAAAGAAGACCTTGGCTTCTTGTTTGAATTACACAGAACATATTGTGTGCATGGAGACACACAGAGCAGAGGTCTCCAGTCTATCTCAAACCCTCTATTTAGCTGGGTGACATTAAAGAAGGGATATCCATTCAACAAGTAGCCACAGACCACTGACTGTGGCTTGGCTTCATGCAGCTTCCTTCCCACCCTGCGGGAGAGACAGGATTCCTGACTACCTCAGAGGAGCTGAAGGTCATGGGGATCCAGGAAGTAGACCACAAGATCACCACCCATGGGGCCTAGTGATGTGGAAGTTGGAATCCCGCTTAGGAATGGCCACAGCTCAGCCTGCTCTCCTCACTCTGAGGTTTCCTTTTTCTAAGTGAGCAGCTTCCCCATGGTGGAAGGCAACTGGCAAGATCGATATTAAAATAAAAGGCAGGAGGGCAAAGAGGGGAAGAAAACAGAGACTGAGGTCCACAGAGGTAGGAAAGATTGATCAACGGCCTCGGGAACAATCCATACTAATTATGGTGATAAAAACCTGTCAGTCAATACTCTGGATATTAAATTTAGCGGATTGGAGGCAACAGGTCTGCTTTCATTTCCCCCGCCATTTTATTTATTGAAACACTCAGGTACAAACGAGCGTTCGGTGCTAAGATTGCATTATTGTTTCACCTGCTTTGAACTGCAAATGCTTTGATAACTGGATTGCAGAGGCTGTTCAATTTCCCTCAGTCGCGTCTACGCAGAAGTCTTCCTCCACCGTCTGAGGAGCTCTCTTTCTATGAATCTGACATGATACTCGTCATTAAAGCACAGCTGATAGCCCACCTCACAGATCTAAACACAGCTCAGTGTCTGTGCGTGTGAGGGGCGGAGGGCTGGGAGGGAACATTCAGAGAGAAGGGAAAGGGAGATTTCCCTCAACAAGAAGAAAATAAAAGTATTCCATGGCAGCCGAGGTCTGCACCAGCTTGTTCTGGAAAGCTGGGCTTCTGTGAATGGAGCCATTCAAGAACTTCCCAGGCCACATGCTCAGGGCAATGGAAATGAGGCGATGGAAATGATAAGACGTCAATAGAGATCACTTGCCCCCCAATCACCAATCCTATCTACTATAGTTAAATTGTCACAGAAGCATGCCCTAGTGCAGTGATGGTGAACTTTTTGAGCTCGGCATGT
>NW_006377596.1:0-1274 GCF_000327345.1 Myotis davidii | reverse complement strand
ATGCCACCTAGGCTTTTATTATATAGGATAATTAACATTCTTATTATTTCTTCCTAAGATGGTAGAGCTACCATTTAGTTTATGTTCCATTCAGGATGGATTGAAAAGTTTTGCATACCATATTGCATTACTCATTTTTCCTCACATCTCATATTTTATTTTCATCTTGTTCACTAACATGTATAGCTCTACATTTATTTGATTTTTATAATTGAGCATGAATGAATTCTTCTAGACTCTCATTCCATAACTCTTGAAACTAAAATCTATCTTTATAAACTATACGATGAGAGCTGGATTTTGCTTGAGGACAGTGACAGTGTGTAAAGGGTTAGAGAAAGGATGTGGTTGGATTGTTGTGTGGCATATATTGTAGATCAGTCTACACAACATCACCTACACCTTCCTCCTAGTGTACCTCACTGTATGGTTCAGGCAGAAAAACTAAAAATGACATTTGTCAGACATCCTGGTAGCGAGGCTTTGACCAATCATATGCACTTAGGTGAGACTGAAATGTGTGGAGCAGCATCCATGCTGCTGGCACACAGCATAGCAGGCAAGGCATTCCCAGTGGTGTGACTTTCTAATTCCTCCGCGGTTGCTCAGGTGGTGCCATCAGGAGCCAGTGGTTACAGCTGTGATGTCCAGCTTCCTCAGATTCCTCATTCTGGCAAAGGTGGCACTTTTCTTGGCAGACTATTCTGCTGTGTTATTTTTGAATCATAATGGGGGAAGCACCTGCTCTTTGAATCCACCCAATGAGGTTGTCAGCACCAACTAGTAGATAACATATCTTTCTGTAATGATTGCCATTATCTATAGCTGAAACCTGACTTATACACCTTGTTGGAATTTTTGGACTGGCTACAATAAAAAGAAACCAAATTCAAAATGACATTAACAATAAACAAATACGTTTTCTCCTATAATGGAGGCCAAAGATAGAAAATATTCCAGGTTCATTCTGTGAGTTGCTCAGTGAGCTCATCAAGAACATAGGTTCTTCATGCGTATTTTTTATCGTATTTGCTATACTCAGCTCCTTCCTTTTATGGTCACAGTAGGCCTTATGCTTATGTGCGTATGCCTGGGCAGGGAATGGAGGTGGGACAGAGGCTTGATTCTCTTGCCTGTAAGCCCTGAATAAACTTCTCCTTGCTTCTCACTGGTGCAAATCACCTACCTATTGCTGATTATTCACTGGCAAAGGAATTATTGTGGAATGATTAAAAATGGCTTTAATTAATTACCAGGGTGGAATCAGTGTCGGG
>NW_006377595.1:0-1274 GCF_000327345.1 Myotis davidii | reverse complement strand
AAAGAAAGCAAATAGTTGGAACAGGGAGGCCAATTGCCAGTCAGGGAAAGCCTTTTCTATGCTTTAATTAAGTAAAAACACTAAAGCAGGGCTCATCCTTGAACTGTAGCCCATCAAATGCCAACATGATGGATGTCAGTGTACCTTACTTAGCAGGCGATCATGTCAGTTAATCTTGTTTTGCTCTTCAAAGAAATTTACTTTAAAGTCAGCTATCTATTGCAATTCTCTCTCTCTCCCTCCCTACTTCTCTCTCTTTCTCTTTCCTGTTCCTCCTCTTCCTTCTGGTCTCTCCCTCCAGCCCGCCCTCCCTTCTTCCTTTCTCTACCTATTTACTTGAGAATTTTCTCCCACTCATGAACATTTGGGAGAAGTTAAGCCAATTCAGGGATGACATTTCATGAAAATTACACCTAGTAAGACAAAACATATTTTGTCCCTTTTTTGGCTGCCTGAATTAGAACGAAGCAAATAAACACAGGTGGGAGGTGTCACTCATGCAACAGAAATTACTGTACTCTGACATCTACCTCAGTATATTATAGCTATTATTTTCTACATTGGAAAAGGCCTTGAACACACATCTTCATCATGGTGGGTGGCATCATCATCACTGTAACAATAGTTAACATGTATGAGTGTTTACCATATACCAGGCATGTTACATGTATTACCTCACTTCATTGCGAACAACCCTATGATGTTGAAGCTTTTCAAATGTTTATTTAGTGATGGGAACATCATAGCTTAGAATGGTTAAAAATCCTGTCCCAGTGTCACAGTCACCAAGCGGTGGAGAAGGGTTTTAAACCAGGTCTGCTGGCCCCAGATCCCGTGTCCTTTATCACTGTGCTTTAGTGCCTCTATGAAAATAGCAAGAGGAAGGATTTCTCCTCCACCTGCCATAAATACGCTTTTGCCTACAAGTTTATTGTTGCTACCTGTAAGAAATGAGATACAGAATGACGTGAATAAATTAACTCAAGTACATTTGACTCCAAATTAGAAGATGAAAAGCATTGTTGATAAACCACCAGTTAACCACCCTAACGTCACATTTCCTGAGTATAAGAAGGAAGTTACAACCTCTCTTAAATCTCTGGGTGTACAGGATGATAATTTCCCAATAAACTAAATCCTGCTACTATCGGAAGATTTGAAACTGTCTAACGATTATTACCAATGCCATCTAAACAACATGGATTGGAGACAGCCAATCAAAAGCTTTGGCTGGGTTATGCTTGAGTTTTATTTCCAAACAGTAACTTAGCAGA
>NW_006377594.1:0-1274 GCF_000327345.1 Myotis davidii | reverse complement strand
TTCTAGAAGCTTTTTGTTTGACATGATAGTACCCTGGTGAAGTTCTTAGTGTAAATTGTATTCTCTTGTTGGTGCAGTGTTTAATCATATTGTTAAATCCAGAATCTCTAAATAATGTATGGAAATTTAACATCTGAACACTCTCTTAATATTTCAAAGCCTTTTGAAAAGGAGTATTGGTTCATTTCCATACGCTGCATTTATTCAATTAAAATCACCTTTGCTCACAGGTTAAAGTCATGGGCCATTGTCTGTACTTACTCTACTTATGCTGCTGTCTGCTCAAGGTTATTTGGAAATTACACAGCAGAGAAACTTTCCGAAGAAATAAATGGTATTATTGCAAATTTACTAGCTGGGTTATTTGGGAAGCAATATATTGACATCATTGAACATTATCAGCAATCCCACTGCCACCACTTCCTCCTCCTCTACTCAGTGAGCTGTTAAAAGACACAATTTGTTGTACTATGTAGCTAACAAGAAATAAATACCATGCAGCAGGTGCTACACAGGAAGGCACTGAGTGTTATTGTACTAACTGTGCCTGACTAATTCTAGCCAAAACAACAATTCTGTATTCAGCAAAGGAGAAAAACAGATAATTTAATGGAGATTTGGAGCTTGCTTGTTTGTAATGTCTGGGTTATACTTGAAAAATAGAACCAAGTGAGTGACATGGCCAGAGGAAATCCTCTGCTGTAGAGATTTACACTCAACTCAATTGAATGGAAGATAATTGGATGCAGGTGACTTAAAATATTGGATAATCCAAGACTTTTTTCTATATATTCTTGAAAGAACTCTGTGATTATTTTGAAATGGATTTACCCTCCGCATCACATCTCTTTTAGCTTAATGCATTTCCTGCACTTAAGATGGAAAATACCAGAACGTATACAAATATTCTAATACTCACTATGCACTGAAAAAGGGGGAATTGTAGGTGTTGGAAATGGGAGCAAGAACTGAAGCGGAGAAATATTTTGAAAGAGGAGTACTATCCGTATAAGTTTCTAAATACACAAACAGGATTTGTGCATCTGCATTGCACTTAATTTGGCATAATGTGATTATTATCATAGAGTTGGAATGTACCCTTAGGGCTCATCACATCCAAATTTCTTATTTTACAACTGACCAAAAACAAAGCTGCAGATATGAGGTGAGACGCACACCTTGTCTTACAGCTGAATTACTGAATCAGAGAGTGTACAGTTAGCACTATTTGTGTTTTGTTTTGTTTATATTGATTAAGTTATTACATATGTGTC
>NW_006377593.1:0-1274 GCF_000327345.1 Myotis davidii | reverse complement strand
AAAATAGGTTGTTATAAGTTCCAAAAAAAATGTATGTGTGCTTATCCTAGTATACATAGAATGCACCATTAAGTTTTGACACAGAAACGTAAACCTAAAACCATTTAAATTCCTAGGTAAATTCATTTAAAATGTTAAAACTAAACACTTTAAACTTTTTATCATCTACAAACCATTCTGGCTCACCCGAGCGAAAAGCTCGCAAGGCGATTTGGTTTGGAGGCATCTTTCTTCTTTGACTCTTCCAAATACAGCTGTGTATTAGCATGTTCAATAAAGCAAGTAACACTTGCACTTGATTGTTTGAAACCATTCTTGACCCTTTATTCTAGTTGGAGGTAATTACTTGCTGCTAATGCAAAGTGCTAAGGGCAGCCTTAAATTCTGTTGAATTATTATGTATATTGGGAATCAGACCTCATTTCTTCACTTAAAACAGCACTGTAATTCCAATCTCTACTTTGTCAAATTTAAAAGTCAACCCATTTTTTTCAGAGTGAAAACTTCCTACTTACAGTAAGATATTGGTCTTGGACCAGCTGAGAGAAATGGGTGAGTTGCCTTGGTAATGAGGTCAGGAACGAATAAATCAGAAGTGGTGGAGGTGAAGTATATACTATTTTTAGGATCTGATATACGTCAGAATTGTGCAAAGTAGCTTTTGCTCTCTTGTGTCATATTTGGTGCATGCATTGGAAAAACAAGTCTTACTTAGGCACTCTAAGAACAACTCTAAAATTTAGCTATGGTGACTGGATAATTTTTTTTATCTGAGCCTAGAAGGAAACCCTGAATAGTAGTAATTCATTTAAATTCGAATCAATCATTTCTGTACACTAAGAACTCATGTCTTGATTAATGGTATTTACGGTAAAAGGAAGCAGGGTCTCTCTTAACCTCATTCCTGGAATCTATAAAAACACCAGTAAAAGGCTGGTTTTTCTGTGAATACCTAAACACAACCATTACTCCACTCAGAGGAAAAATGATTCTTATATCACAGTGACGGGGAGTGAATGCATGGTTTCTATTAAGACTAATGGAGGCCGGGATGTAAAGTTCAGTTGCCAGGGAAGAAGTCAGTGGCCACAGGCCTGGAGAACCAGAGGGAAATTTACTAATTAGTTCTTCCTAAACCAAGGAGCTTATGTTTTCCTCTTTTCTTCATGAGAAAGTAAAACACAGGATCACTCTATATTCCAGAAAAGGGTACATGAAATATCTTCCAAAGATGACAAATATAATAATGTAAGCTTAAATATATGTGGCTGTTA
>NW_006377592.1:0-1265 GCF_000327345.1 Myotis davidii | reverse complement strand
CCAAAACTGTAAGATAATAAATTTGAGTTGTTTGAGTTGTTACCCCACTGGGTCTGGGGTAATTGTTTCATCAGGCCTAGGAAACTAATACACGTAGCACCTGCCACAGAGTCAGAGTTTGAGAAATGTTTATGGAATGACTGCATTTCTTCCTAAAATCTCAGCTCACTAAACCTAATCATTGTAGAATGTAGAGTTAGGAATCTTCTCAGATTTCAAAGAATGCTCTGATGATTGTCTTAATGAAGACATGTATCCCAAAGTTAGTACTGCTCTTCCATGCCCAACCCCTGCTAGAGAAACAATAATCACCCCCCTCCCAAATTTCTCGGATATTCCTAGAGGATGTTGATGATTACCTGGATCCCCTACCAATGCAGAGAATGGCGAACCATTCTTAATTAAAATTTGCTTTCTTTTAATCAATGAGAACTTTGTAATAAAATAGACTCAAATTAAAACATATACTCTCCATCTCTTCAAGCTGGAGAGTCTTCGCCTAATTGAAATAAATGTGGTACAGTTTTCAGTACATCATCTTCTCTTATACATCTCCTCCCCCCACATCCCCTTCATATGTTATCCCTGAAATCTGGGACAAGCATAATAGCTTCAATTCACTAGGATTTTCCATCTGATCCACAAGAAAGGACCTAAGTGGTGGTAAATCTGGGAAGGTATTACCTTGTTTGTGCTCTCAGTCTATTCTCTGCTACACAAAAGAAAATAGACTGTGAAATTGAATTCAAGCAGTAAGAAAGGAAAACTACTGTGTCTTGTTGCTAGTCTGAGACCCCTGTTCCATACCTACTCTCTAGTCCTTGCATGGGTCTGACTCCTAACCCTCTGCAGTCTTAATTTTGTGACTAGCCCAGGATCCTGTATCCAAATATACTATTTTGTTTAAATTTGGTTTATGATCCTTGCAACTAAAAGAGTCCTGGCAAATATAATTGTCATCATATAAGACAAGATAATAAAATGAAAATAAAAAACAAATGATTCACAACATCTGGGTCATAGCACCCAGAGAGTGTCTGAAAATGACTCCACTACCAATGGTGGTGAAATAGCATGACCTCTACCTAAGCAAGCACCATTTTGTTGATTGCTGGAATGGCCTAGAGGTTCTTCAGAGAAAAGTCATAAAATTAGCCTTCAACATTGGTTTTCAAAGGGTGGTCCTAGATCAGCAGTTCTACCTAGAAACATATTAGCAACAACACTCTCAGGGCCCACCCCGGACCTAGTTCATCAGAAATTCT
>NW_006377591.1:0-1274 GCF_000327345.1 Myotis davidii | reverse complement strand
CTTTGTAGGGTTTTTCAACTCAAGACTATTGATCTGCATATAGGTTTCTGCAGAGTTCCAGGTTTATTATTTTCCCATGTTTTCAATATTTATTGATCACCTCTGATTTGTTGGGTACTATGTTAGATGCTGAAAAATTTCAGTTATACTAGTAGTTTAAATGATATCCTGTGTAGACAACTGCATTTTGATTAGTAAATTTAGACTTGTTTTCTCTGCAATAAGGTGAATCAGACAACCCGAAAGCCTTCCAAGAACAAAGCACCTAAAAATACAATCTAACAGCCATTAAAATCCTTAGCTGAGCTCACAAAAGCAAAAAGAAACCTGGACTAGATACTAGAGTATGCAACCAATGAGTAATGCTAGGATTACCCTATCAAGGTTTGCGTCCAGGATATGACAAAGACTATTAGTGAACATCAATAGTCACGTGTTATTCTATATTTCCCATCCTCCCTTGTAGTCAAGTTGACTGCATGACTGAGTTCTGAACAATAGACTGTGGGTGGGAGTGATTGCCCCTAAATATATACTATTCACTCTCTTATAAGTTCTCTCTCACCAACAATGTATATGGGAGAAAAGGAAACTGGGGAAACTACGTGATGGAAAATATCTGAATCCCCAAATCACTGCCTATTGAAGAGCTCCCAAGAGAAGTGCTCAATATATTTTGGATTATACATGAACAATAAACTTGTACTTTGTTAAACCTCTAAGAGGTCATTTGTTATAGAAGGTGGCATTAATTACTGATATGAAGTTTACCTAAACTTGCAATTTGATTTTCCTAAAAAATAGGAGTTGAGACCATGAGCCTTTGTGAGAAAGTGATGTAAAGCTGGGACCCACCAATAATGTTCACATCAACTAGAAGAGGTGAAGACTAGAAACAGTCCAGCATAAGGGGACAATAAAGAGGCTTATTTTTCCCTACTTGGCTCTGTCTGGAGGAAAAAAGAACAACAACATCTAAGACTTTCCCAAGAATTTGATACCCTGGATCTGAATCTCACATGCATTTGGAGTTCAAACGTGTACTAACCAAATGAAACAGGAATATCCAAGTTAAAATTAATGTAAAATAAATTTAAAACGTGTCACAGGCACATGAAAATGTAAATACTTTCTAGAAAGACAAAACTTTGTCCCTCTCCCTTTCACAGATGACCCAAGCACAACATAAAAGCATCCTGTTTGCTCACCTGTATTTTTTAATTTATTGGGGAGACATTGGATAATAACATTATATAGGTTTCAGGTGTATAATT
>NW_006377590.1:0-1274 GCF_000327345.1 Myotis davidii | reverse complement strand
GCCGACCACAGCTCTAGACTCAGGTGATTGTTTTTCTGAATTCTTTTGTGCACTTCCTCTTTGTTAAGGCAGACATAGGTCTCACTTCCTATTTGTGTATGTCCCCAGTGGAGTGCAGCACAATCATTAAGAGCTAACAAACAGTAAATCACGTTCATATTTCAAAGTTTCATAAAAATAACGCAATCACGAGCATGCCAGGTGTTTGTGCTTCCGTGTCTTTCTTATGCATGAATATTGCAGGCCGTTGTCCCTTTACCTCGTCCAACTGGCCAGTGAGAGTACAGTCCTTGTTAGCATCAAGTGCGTGTTAAATCAGAAGACTGCACAGAAAAGGGGATGCATGATGCTTCAGGACGGAAGAGAGCCCACAGGCCAAGCCCACTTACTTATGTTTGGATAAATGTCCCCACTTGAACTGTCCCTGGCTTAAGCTCTGCTTCCTCTTTTTATTCCAATTTCTTCAGCTACTTTCGCTCTTTCCTAAAAAAATCATCTTTCATCTACTCCAATGAGGACATTTACCTTATTCCCTGTGCTACTGTTCTAAGTACTCTTGTGTTTAC
Organism: Myotis davidii; assembly: GCF_000327345.1. Taxonomy (NCBI): domain Eukaryota; kingdom Metazoa; phylum Chordata; class Mammalia; order Chiroptera; family Vespertilionidae; genus Myotis; species Myotis davidii. The sequence goes on along the minus strand of NW_006377590.1, from coordinate 708 downwards.
CATATTTTTTATAGTTTGTTCTGTTAGAGAGTCTGGTTATCTTCACGTCTCGTGGAGATGATTCCCCCGGGACCGACAAGTGTTGCCTCTTGGAGAAGGGTCTCTGGTTATACTGGTCATATCATTGGCTCCCCCAAGTGATTCAGCATGTTGCCAGGTGGGCACATTGGCCATACCCAGGTTGCCGGAGATGTCAACACCCTAGGCTTTTTGGATAGGCAGATAACCGAGCAACCTCTGGAAAAAAGTCGTCTCTCCTCTCGCAATTTAATAGCTGTGTGACCATGAGCAAATTATTGGATTTCTCCAGGCCTCTGCTCTCTCCTCCATAAGCAGGGGTAATTACAACCCACTCATGCTACTTGAATTACATCAATGAATACCTGCAAAACACCTAGCAGAGTACCTGCTATATTAAAGAAACTCAATAACCTTTAGCTCCTGCCCTAACCCCACTGAGTCTTTGTTCATCAGGAAACAGGAACCATGCACTCTGAAAGCACACAAACCAGCAAGTGGCTATTGTACTAAGACAAAAGGAGCTCAGAAGCAAGCTAGACTGAAAAAAATGAAGGAAATTGACAATCAAGACAAAGTGGAGAAACAGTGCAGTGGTTCTAGGACCTGCCACCTCAGCCTCACTTGGGAACTAGTTAGAAATGCAGGTGCTCAGAGCTGCTGAATCAGAACTTGTGGGCACAGGGCTGG
>NW_006377589.1:0-1274 GCF_000327345.1 Myotis davidii | reverse complement strand
CCATTTATTAAATAAAAATCTAAGTCTACTTCTAAAATGTTTTAGATTCCTGGCCCTTACCCCGACCTACCACATTTTAATAGATAAGAATAGAACCTGAGAATATACTTTTTAAAAACATGTTTGTCGGGGGATTTTTAAGTACCATAAAGTTTGAGAACTATAGTTTTATATTATGTAGATGAGGAGAAATTCTGAATAGTAAAGCTAGTTGCCCAAGGTAATACAATTAGGGGTGAGCAAACCTAGGATTACAATGTATGTCCTCTTGAGTTGGAGGCCAAAGTGTTGTCCCCTATAAGGTTAAGTCTCAGATGTGGCCACAGGGGTCACATGGCTCACTTTACTCTGTATTCACTGAGCGCTCAGGGGTGCACAAGAATGTTCCTTGTATATCTACCAGCACCTAGGTGGTCATTTTTAGTGTTTCTCCCTCTTAGTCAAAAGTATTTCCCTCATATTGAACCTTATTAAAGGTATGACTTTATTTGTTTGCTTTCCCAAATGAGAGTGAACAGGATAGCTGAGTGATCCTGAGGAAAAATAATCGTGACCCTTGTAGTTTTAAAACAGGGACTAGAGTTGTCTTGTGCTTCTGTTCAGAATGAGACACAACCATGTTTCCGCTGAGAGACCAGAAAGGCTCCTATCGGCTTTTGTTGAGGTCACTGCTAGAGAATCTTAGAACTGAAAGGCCGCCTGGAACATAGTTCTCTCCCCTTTCAGCAATGCTTCAGTGTCTAAAAAGATCTCTTAGTGCTATATGTATATTCCTGCTACTTAAGAGTATATTCTCTTATTACAGTCCCTCCATGTACCCTACAAAAAGTAACATGAAACTGAAAACAGATAACATATTGGCAGATAAACCCATATGAAACAATCATTTAAGATCATATTATATAATACCAATGATTTTAAAAAATGTGGAAACTAGCAGTTAGCAAATGTCTACCATGTAACAGAGGCTAAGCACACTCATTTCATTCAACCTCCTATTCTCCAATGGCCTATTGGAAATATCCCACCCCCAATACACACACAAGCATACACACATTTAAAAGATAAAGAAACTGATGCTTGGTTACCCAAGCAAAAAGAGAAGTATTGGAATCTAGATTGTTTTCCCACCTTTCAAACACAAGTCGTCCACTTTTATATTACACCATTGAATCTTTTTATAACTTAAATAAGTTATCTCAGAGCGAGTGGAAATGTAAGAACTCCTCTGTCTTTTATTCATATACTCTATGTCTCCCTGTCAGAAACTCTGC
>NW_006377588.1:0-1274 GCF_000327345.1 Myotis davidii | reverse complement strand
GCTCTGTCCACTGAGCCAAACAGGCTAGGGCTTCACATTATTCTTTATAATCATTAACATATTGTGTCTTCATGAAATGGGTTATTGATTTATTTTACTTTAGAAATCACAGTGAGAAAAAGGCAGTCTGAATACTTGCAAGGACATATTTCTGTCACATCAAACCCTTATTTTCTCAGCAGTAAATATTTCTCCAATTAAAGAGGTTGAAGTCTTCTTTTGGGTCAAATTTTTATTCAGTAAAAAGTGATAATAGAAAAGATGAAACTATAAACTCCAAGCTACTAACTACAGTTCTAAGTAAGAAATACAAGCTGACTTTGCCTGGTGTAGTGCCTGCAGAATAGGGGTGAGGGAAACGGTGTTAGGAAGAACTTGAGTTGTGTTCCAAATCAGATAGGGTGCCACCTATAATGTCAACAGAGGCAAAAGAGTCATTATTTATCCTAGTATATGTGAAGAAATATTTGTTACTCAAGAATCTACAATGGAAGAGAAGCAGCAGTTAAGGTCAACAGGCCAAGTGAATAGACAGGGAATTTGAACAGACTTTAGAACATTCATCTTTTGTGGTCATTCTATTTAGAAAACAAACTGACCGGTACATTGTGTGCCTGTGAAAAAAGATGCCACACAACAGTGTCTCAAGAACAAACACCAGAACCTACCACTACCTCTGAGATATAGTGGCATAAAGACCTTTCCAACATTTGTCCAATGAGGGTTATAATGGCTGATAAATGGTGATTGGCAGTTAAATGAGTATTACATTTGTGTCAAGAATATTGTAGAATTTGGGAAAACACCTAATCCTTCCAAGTTAATTCACTTACAATTTGCAGATATGGCCTTTTCTATTCATCTTCTCAGTTCTTCACACTACATTTTTCTCAATTCTGTTTCATAAGAAACAACACAAACATTTAAAGGCCCCAATAGGAGTGCTATTGAAGTAAAAACAACTGAGTTCATTGTACTGATGATCTGTGGGAATAAGACAGTCATGAGTGGGACAGTAAGCACAAACATCCGTGTTTTCTGGAGTTATTCCAAAGCAAGGACTTTGAATCCTACCAGGCAGCCCTGAGTATCTTTGAGCTGGTTGAACCATTTATCATCCATTATTTGTGGTCAACCAGTCTATTCTGAGGTCATTATGTCAGTGTCAGCCAAACCCCTCCTCTTGGGTGAATTATTGATTCTGAGAGCACTGCTAATTGGTTAATCATTAGTGTGGACTAGTGAGTGTTTACCTGTATCTTTCTCCATTGGTA
>NW_006377587.1:0-1274 GCF_000327345.1 Myotis davidii | reverse complement strand
AATAATTTAAAATGTAAAATTTATTTAACATGATGTAGTATTAACACCAAATAGAAAAGTTGGGCACCGGAAATATAATTTAAGTTATGCCTCGAAATGATTTTGAACATACAAAGTTTTTTCATCCTAAGACAAGCATAAATCTGCCTTACCTACCTAACAACAACTAGATGATCAGATGGAATAAAAGTAATAAAGAACTTTGGAAAGTGTAAAAAGACCTTATGTTTTTGTAACATATAGTTACAAAATGTAGCATGTAAAGAAATATTTTGATGGATATTTTCTCAATTTTCTGGTCACTGGTTATAAGGTCATCTTTAGACTCCATTATCATAGGTTACCTTGAGAGTCTCAGACAAGTACCCAGGCGATTGGCCACTTCATGTGACTTTTAAATTGGTGAGGTACAATTTTGAAACCTCGTAGGAATTGGACAGGGACTTTAATGGGTTATCTCTACTTTAAAGTCAGTATTTTGTCCTTAAAGAAATTACAAATTTCAGTTTAGGTGGTTTTCTCTGTTAAGAATTAAGTACCTAAAAATTGGTATTTGGCATCAAGATGATGAAGCACATTGGTGGTGGAAAGTGTGACTAGTCTAGCTTAAGAAAATTATCTTTATGGGATTTTACAGTTAATAGATTTCTTTAACTTTGACCCTGTGAAGCAGGCAGGAAAGACGTGTCTATTATAAATATTTCATCAAATAGAAAACTGAATCTCAGAGATAATTAGAAAGTGAAAGCATCCAAGGTTGCAAAGCTAACAGGTGTCAGATACAGATTTGAATCCAGGTTTTTTCCCTTGTAATTTTCCATAATATCATTTGAAATAGTTTTGAATTCAAATTGTAGATGTAATAATATTCAACATTTTTCATCAGGCCTTGGATTGGAATTGTTGCCATTAGATGCCATGTCCTTTCATCCTGTTCCCACTATATTTAATTTAGAGGACTGTGATAATAAGCCAGCTCCCTTTTGAAAGATTATATGGTCTATTAATGCCTTTTTATGGCATGTCATGATCTACCCTGTATTTTTTAAAGATACTCATATCCTTTCTGTCCCACACTTACCAAGTTAAAAGCAGACACCTTCCACCCTTTTGGCAGAGAGTCAACAATTTGTACTACTCAGTGTACCCCCTGATGCTGGAGAGTTGCACTCAAGTTTTCTAGCTACCTTAATGGCTCCTGCTGTATTCCACCATGAGCCCACCCAGCATGAGTCAGTAGCTGAGCATCAACTTACGAACCAGGAGGTCAGGGT
>NW_006377586.1:0-1274 GCF_000327345.1 Myotis davidii | reverse complement strand
GCTCAAAAGGTTCGCCATCACTGTCCTAGACTAATTTTATTCTTGTCATTCAGGTCTCCGCTCACATATCACCTCCTTAAAAAGGCCATCTCTAAATACCATTCTAATATCACCCTATTCCTACCCTGTTGTTCTCCATCACATTACACTATTTTATTTGGTTTAGAGTACTAATCATATATTTAAAATTATGTTAAATATTTATCTGTTATCTTTGACCTCCCTGGAATGTAAATTGCATGAGAATTGGGTCTATGTCAGTTTTGTTCATAGCTATAATCCATAGCTTTGCATTATGCATAATATTTAGTAAGTACTCCATAAAATAGTTGTTGAATACATGAGTGAGCTTACATTTTTTTCCATTAAGCATTATGAACAATTGTTAATCCATACCAGAAACATAAACATAAATGCTATGATGATAGAAGCACCAATGCCACAGGGGCCCATAGCTTGCTCTTGTCCTCAGAATCCACAGAGACCATTTTATGAATCCTGAACTACATTTAAAAGCCACTGACAAGTTCAGTAAAGAAAAAGACAAAATTAAGTATTTACAGAGTGTTTATTAAGTTTTTTCACAGGGTTTTCTGATTTGACATTAAGCGGAAAATCAGCAAGTTAATCTATATCCAACATATATCCTAGAGGTGGCAGGTAATAAATACTCATGAACTTTACATTTTAAAACCTTTAGCATGAAAAATAAATCTTTAGACAGATAGATTTACCTCAGAACAAAGTTAGGTAAGCCTTCCTAATTAATAAAAACTTATTTTTAACATTAAATAAAACTTGCCACAACCTGCTTATCTAATGAAGTGCTTAGTTAAAATTTAGATGGGGTAGAAAACAATTCAATTAATCTCTAAGAAGTCAGAGTTCAGTCAAGGACAAAATAGTATTTTTAAAGCTCCCACATATCAATGAAGATTGACAGACAGTCTATCAAATACAGCAGAATGGATTGGTGTTATGACAGGCAAGCCCAAGGAACTATGGGAGCTCAAAGAAAGGGTCTCCACTCTCTCTGGGAAACGAGTCAGTGAAAACTTCATAGAAGTGGAGACAGTTGAACCAAATCCTATAATTCTGCCCTCTTTGGTTTTCCTCCCTCAATTTCACCATCACACTGATGTTTTGTTTCTGAACCCAACTTCTCTGATTGATGCCCTGGATTTGGCATCCTCATTAGTGGTTGGTGTCCTGGTCCTCTGTGACTCTAAAAAGATCCACACCTCACCCTAGCTGGTTCGGCTCAGTGGATAGAG
>NW_006377585.1:0-1273 GCF_000327345.1 Myotis davidii | reverse complement strand
ACGAGCAGCGCACGTTCACAGGATGCAGGGAGGCACTGCTACTGACTAGCTTTGTGTTTTAAACCAGTCTCTTAACCTCTCCAAACCTAGGTTTCTCTTCCGCAAATTGAAAGTAAAAACTATAGACCTTCTACGTTTGCAGAAGATACCCTCCTCATAGTCTCTGCCTTTGTCAATCTAGGTTCTGAGCTTCGACCTGGAGATAAATGCGATACTGCCTCTGGCCTTATGGGCTTGCTGTCTCTCTCTTACAAAATTAATGGCAGGATCCAGGCAACACAACAAAGCAGAAAACCCATTCTGAGTAGAAACAGCACCAGCAGGTCAAACAGCATTAGCTGAAACTGGCCGTGGTCCTCAGCATGCCTACATCTCTCTTCTTTTTGTGCTTAGTCCTTCCTAACGGCGCCCCACCCTCCCTCCAGAGGGAAGTGCGGGGCCTATAAGAGGGAGCTTTATGCACTCATTGTTCTACACCCCCAGCCTGACTAAAGCTGCTGAAGTGTCTGATATTCTGCAGTTCTGCCAGGTTAGCAGCCGGAGCAAATAAAGGAGGTCACGGTCAGCATTTCTGTGTCTCATCTAACAAACACGGGCAGGTATTCCTTTGAACAATCCAGTCCCAATAGCTGTGAAACACAAAGAGACAAAGAGGGGAAGGTTTTCCAGAGAGGCTGGTGGTTAGGCACAAGGTGGGTTTAAGTTTTCAGCTTTTGTTGTGGGAGAGGAAAGTTCTTCTCATCCCAGGCTTCACCTTTTCAGAGTGGGGAAAACGAATCCGGTAAAAGGCTCTTTTTGTATTCCTCTGCTCTCTGCACTGCCGTGCCAGGTGCAGAACTTGGTTCCCTGGGGAATCCGAATGTCATTGCCCTCGAGGTGTCTGGCCATTCATCCCCATTCTTACCATTTATCACTATTGCAAACTCAGAGCCTTGAAACAGATGAAAGAGAATGTTGGACAAGCAGTGAAAGAAGTGGGTGCTCTGGAGATCAGAGCCAAGAGCTGAGGTTCCGGCCAAAAGGGAACCTCAGTTGAGGGGACTGTGAGTTCTCTGGTCTCTCCCCCAGTTACCCTTGCCAGATAATCCCTGTAAATGGAAACCAACCTATGTCCACAAACACCTCTGTGTACCTTCTGTTTTTAACTCTCCAAGGGCACATTTTTCAATCTCTTTCCTTATAACAAATGCTGTAATTAATGTTATTCTGGCTAATGAAAAAGAGGATAACATTCTTTAGAGCAGTGGTTCTCAGCCTTCTTAATGCCGCGACC
>NW_006377584.1:0-1273 GCF_000327345.1 Myotis davidii | reverse complement strand
TATTATGCTTTGATTGGTTGAACAGCCAACTGATCGACTGGACACTTAGCACATTAGGTTTCTATCATATAGGGTTGTCATATTTGTTTAGCATTGGTAATAGTTGTGATGATAGTTGACAATTACAAGTTATTCTGTTCCAATTGGAGGTAACCTAATATCCTAGTCCAAAAAAAAATTTGCCTAGCAGTTTCACAATATTCAAAATACTTTAGAAGGCCATGATAGTTCAACACAATAACTTATCTTTCTTTTTTTCTCATTAGCATCCCACGACATGCATTTATTCAAACAAATCAACATAGCCATGGCTTAAGTTCTGCAGCTTTATGAACTTCAATATCAGGAAGCTAATAGGTGGAAAGATATGTACCTACCCTTTTAAGGGATTTTCGACTCTCTCCCGATATCTTATATGGCAAAGGGGCTTTGAAGCCAAAAGCCAGAAGACTGACTCTCTGTCCATGCTGGGGTGTTCTCCTGAATGGTCTGTTTCTCTCTCCCATTTCCTGCCCTGTGAGAAGATGGCTCTGGGTAGGGAGAACAGGGAGTCACTAGGATGCATGCTGCTGATAGCAATAGTCTATCTGATGTCCATCTTCAGAAGAAAGATGTAAAGTGGAGTGGTGAAGGCCTTAATGTGAGATGCCCCCATACATCTTAATAGCACACTCTCAGGGCACAGGAAATAAAGACCTCTGGGCTTTAAAGTTTAAATGCCCTACTCAGCAGGGAGGTCAGAGAGATTTGTTTAACTGAAATGAGCTTACAATCAGGCTTTCATCCACAGATAAGGCAGGAGCACACCCAGTAGTTTCCAAAGCACTCTTACAGGATGGCTCAAATAGATTTCTCTGGTTAGTGCAGTGTTCACGTCCCTATGGCATATTGCAAAGTGCATCCATGAAGATATCTTATTTTAGACCACGAAGAAGAAAAAGCTGCACATGAAACTAGATTTTATTTTTTAATTTTAGCGACAAAGAAGAAATAGAAATTGTTCATGTCTGCCATTGTCTTTTATTGTTTGTTTCTCCTTATGATTTGGCTGATGTTCCTAACCCTTGCATTTATTTAAATACAATTATTTTAGCATTTTTCAGGGTCATGGATGTATTTACTCTGCTAAGTTATCCAGCTTGAAAGGCATGAATTAACTACTAATGACTACTTAATGAGAGCTTGATGGCATGATGTTTAAGTGCTTGTCTGTATGAACATATTGATTAGCCAAGCCACCTTTTGGACTTATTGTTGGTAAACTGGGTTGATT
>NW_006377583.1:0-1273 GCF_000327345.1 Myotis davidii | reverse complement strand
AATAAAATGATTATGATCATTTTCTAATGAATTAGAAATATCTCAAATGATTGTATTCATGAATTTTATTGTAATGAATTATAATGTCCAAGTTAGAAAAATACACATAGAAAATGCAAACTTCTTTAAACCTTAAAAAAGAAATCAAACAAAATAAATGAAGCCTTCTAAGGATATATATAGGAACCTCCTAAAATGACTACATGGATACACACATATGCACAACCCTGACTTAGTCTGCTTGGTGGAGGAGTTGATAGAAATGGTTGTGATGTGCAGTATGTATTTGTGTGTTTCTCTGATTTGGTTGTTTTAGTTTTGCAAACATGGCTTCTGGTTCAAATACTATACTGATATGTAAAAATGAACAAAGTACATAAAGGTCTTAGTACAGAACAATCATGTAATCTTAGGTATACAAAATAAGGTTTTATTAAACTATCAGAATTCCTTTCAGTAAAATCTATCAATTTTATTAAAAATGCAAATGATATTTTTTGGAAGATAAAGGTTGCAAAGGACATTTTGTACTTTTAACCTATTGTTGAACTATAATCAGAAATAGCTGACAATATTAAGTTCAAACTGAATTATAATTTATGAATTTATAATTAGTTATGTCAGTGGGTAGTAAATTAGCTATCTCTGCATGATGTAACTAAACTCGATGGAAGACTTCATTATGAAAAGAGTTTGGGAGGTTATATTTTAAATTGAAGAATAATGCAGGTTATCCTACAAAATTTTTCAGAATTGTCCTATCTCTAAAATTTAATGGATTACTATAAAATTTATAGTTGGCGCACATAAATGATTTTAATATCGTAAATAATTAACAAAGTAGAGTTCAATGTCATTTCAGGGTTATATTTTTTTTAGATGAAGTAACAATTGCTTCCATACAGAAACACAACACTAAAAATATGGTGATATTCTGACGACCAGAAATTCTATCAAATAGTATTTTAAGTTGTATGTTCAGCTAGTTTCCAAATTGGATTGACTAAAAGTTGAAGTTAATTTCCATAATTTATCATTCACTCTTTAAAATCTAAGAGTATGACGAGACTGCTAGAGTCAGATATTCAAAGGTAAGAATTATGAGTGAGAAGAGCAAATAAAACATAATTTTCTATATGAGATTAAGTCAGTTGTAGTGAAAGTTTAAATGAAAGAGACAGCAAATGATGAAAGGGAACAAGCATGGTATCTAGAGGCAATTTGATCTGGATTCAGTAAGCATTAATTTCTGCAACCATAAAATGGTATAATA
>NW_006377582.1:0-1273 GCF_000327345.1 Myotis davidii | reverse complement strand
TCTGTCTCTGGATCTGTTTTTGTTCATCATTTTTTATCTGGTCTCCCAAATGTGCCATATTAGTGAGTTAAGTGGCATGTTGGTTTCCAAGTTCAATACTTGGGAAGCTGATTGTTTCTTCTTCTGTTGCTACCCTTGTAAGGGAGGAAGGTAGCATAAGGAAATGGTTTCCTCATGAGGGACTGACATTGTTTTAACTTGTTCAGCTTACTGCCTAGACATTTTAGGGCTTAACTCTTATGGTGTATCATATAAATACCATTACTTTTGTTGCAATAAAGTTTTCTGAGTTAATATTAACAGAATATATCTGTTTGCTGTATAAAGAAAGTTAAATTTTAGTATGGTGACTATTTTATAACTGTTGATTCCTAACCAGCATCCACCCATTTCTTCTCCTCATTTTCTATACACATATGGTCTATTATCCACACATTCCCTCTGTAGCTCATGTTCTTTGAATTAAGATGACTCTACATCATGGGGGTGTACATTAATAGGGCCTATCTCCTAGATACACCATGTGTCAAAGTGATTGATGCAGGTAACCCAGACCTAAGCCACCCACGCATGGCATTCTCCTAGACACAAGTCTGGTTTTCAAAGGCACATGTATGACCCAATTTAGATCAATGAAATGAGCGAGAAGACTCATCCCAGGGCTTCTGAAAAAGAAGCTCCCTCCCTTAAAGGAAATATCTTAGGGAGAGACATAGCATCAGAGAGACTCACTGTCCTCTCTGTAGTGATACTACTTCTCCATGCTGTTACTACTAGCTTCCTTGATCTGCAGTTATCTGCCTTCATGGTTATACTTTCTTACAATACAATAAGGTCCTTGAGTCTCTATGACATCTCTTTGCCATTCATAATTTTCTCCAATCAATAAAGAAAACATATTAAAGTTACTGAAGGTGGGAAGGTATCTTTTTGACCATTCTATCCTTGGCGTTAAATAGGACCTCAATATATATATTTGTTTAAAGCTGTGTTGAAAAAAAACACGAATGGTGGATACATGGGTGGATGTTTTGCAAGTAGCATTAGAGGAAAACATGATGTTGGGTTAGGAACACGGCAAGCTGTCAGAAAAGATAGATGGCTTTGGTAGTGATGCTATAAATAACCATCGCGCACCACTCAGGGCTGGTGGAAGCCTCATTCTGCATGACAGTCATTGATCTGCTGTACAACGAAATGCAACCTTTTGTGACACCACTTGAGGAGAAAAGGTTATGTTTCACATTTAAGCTTTGAATAATAAGGTCATGAT
>NW_006377581.1:0-1273 GCF_000327345.1 Myotis davidii | reverse complement strand
GCACAAATTCATGCACTGGGCCTCTAGTTATATAATAAGATTTGTCCATTAGCTCAATTCCTGTAGTATGGAAAAATAATTAGAATATTCTAAATAGCAAAATCTTACTTTTCAAATGAAATCTTATTTGAAATATCAGATAGAAGGGGATATATTTGCTTGAAATAGGGATGAACAACTTAGGATCTGCTTGTTCTGACTCCCTTATCTCTTCCTTCATCAATTCAAGAAGTACACAAAATTCTGAGAACATAGTATAACACTTTCTGCATTACTAATGTCCCTATAGTCATTTTGTGAGAAATAAAGTGGTCCAGAAATACAGTGTTGGAAGAGGTATTTAGGAATGAAAATTAACACTGCTCTATATGAGTGGTATAGAAAAGGCAGAAATCTGGGATATTTTTTCAGGTTAGAGGATTAATTGATGGTGTCATTTCTTGGGAAGGTATTGCGAATTGGCATGGTAATTTGAGACTGTTGAAAAGTTTTTGGCTTACTCGAGCCACGATGTGCTCATGACAGCAGTTTTCTATAGAAACATGGTTTTAAATAATCGCACAACCGAGTCAGTTCTAGATTAGGAAGAATAGGTTGAGAAGTGCTCAGTGCTCAGGCACAAACATAGACTCTGAGAATTAGCAACATTAATGTGGTCATAAAGGCAAGGAGCTTGAGTTGCCATAAACATAGGAGGATGAGGAAAGAAGAATTAATGGGCTATAAAGAAGGGAACATTTCAATGAAAGATTGATCAACAGCACAAAATGTCAAGCATGCCACGGTCATAAAATATCCTTTAGATTAACAATTATAGAATTATGGTGTAGCATATGAGGAGTAAGAGTAGGAGTTGCCTTAAGGACTGAATGAAAGAAAAGGTCATGGAGTCAGTGAGTGCTTTGTGAAGGAAAAGAGTAAGATATGAGAGATACGAAGGGATGTGCGGTCAAGGACATGATTTTCTCTTTAAAGATAATTCAAGAATAATTTATTGCATCTTAATCTCTGAGTAATCCATTGTTTTTCATTGAATTTCTAATGCATTACCTCAGTGTACAAATTTCTTTCCTCCAAGGTCTGTCCTGTTTCCTTAAATAGCACAAAACTCCATTCTTTATACTTACAGAGTATTATAATCAAACTGCTAAAAGTGTAGCACCTGTTGGCCTTGCCCTGAAGTTGTACCACTTATTTTTTTAGCTGTTAAAGTCTCTATACATTTTATTTTATTTTTTACTTTATTGTTTAAAGTATTGCAAATAGTAGTACA
>NW_006377580.1:0-1273 GCF_000327345.1 Myotis davidii | reverse complement strand
AAGGAAGAGCAAGGGGAAAAGCAAACATCATTCTGCGGCTGTGGTCATGAAATTTATAAAATTTCATCTTCCAGTTGACACCTCGTTTTCTATTACTCACCTAGTTAAAACGAAAGTCACAATATCTTTTATATAATCATGCTAGAGTCACAGTTGCATCAAAGACGCAAGGTCAAAATTCTTCTGAGAATTTTTAAATCACCCCAGAACCATGATGTCTGGTTGTTATGCACTTTAAGTAGCTCAGTTCCCACAAACATATTTTTGGCAATAAACTGTTACATGATATTTCAACATGTCATTTAAACGGAGGCGATGTCATTAGAAAGAAATCAAGTAAAAGATCTTCATTTTGAAAATTAAGAAATTGGGCACAAAGTGATTTGTTTTATTCCGACAAAGAGAAATTCCAAGATTCCTAGCCAACATGAAAGCACCCATTCTTTCTGAAATGTCACTCTTCCTTTGACATTTATTACATTGTTTATTTCATGAACTTTCTTCCACAAAATGAAACAATCATGATCATTATGCAGTCTTCCTGGCATTTATCTGGGTTAATACCTCAAAAAAGAGGACCCATATAAAGGCTGTACTTTTGAATGGAGAGGGCCAGTTATCCCTCCCCCAGTAAGTATCTTATTCCTGTCTAGAGCCTTGCATGGAAAAGCACCATGACCTCATAAGCTTACAAGTGTAACGTGAAACGTATGTAACCATCCGTACCTTGCCCACCTGGTCCTTTCTGCCAAAGCCAGTAGCGGCCGCGATGTTCCCTGCTCCCTCCACTGTCCTCTGTGCGACTGCGGTCACCCCTGTCACCACCGCCTCTCCAACATTCGTCACTTGCTCTTTGGTCTTCTCAGCCACTGGGGTACATCAAGAGCAACAACAGATTAAGAGATGGATAGCACAGCAACTTAAACTAATTTTATTTCCACTAGCTATCAGTTCTCAGGACCTCTATGTACACATACCACAGGCAGCTGAAGAGTCGAAGAAATGAAAGCTGTAAAGATTTCAAAGTGAGCATAGGACCAAATATTGAATTTTGGCTAAGATACTTTGTTTTAATCACTAAAAGGTCCTTGAAGTTTATGACTGCAAATTTAAAGCCATGAGCAATCTGAGTTTGGTTTATACTTTATTAAAGAAAGTTTGCAGAAAGCTATGGTTACAGGTGCAGTTACAGCTGTTCAGACTCAGCATGAAATTTATTTCTTTATTCCAATTTCAGTGCCATTTTTTTTGGTTAATCCTCACCTGAGGATAT
>NW_006377579.1:0-1273 GCF_000327345.1 Myotis davidii | reverse complement strand
CCACCACCTTGGGGAAGAGGTGTGAAGGTACATCTGTCTTCCTTATGGAGGGATAAGCGACTAAGCATGAGAGGCTCATTTTGAAGAGCCAGTGCTTTGTAGTATCTGGCACATGGAGGGGACTTGGCTCTAGTGCAGGCCTACTGTGTGTAACCTTCACCATTTCACCTACTTTTCTGACGCAATAAGAAGACCAGCTACTCCATGCCCTGGCCTTCGGATGGAGTGTTCTTTCTCCTTTTCTGCACCCCTCTCCTCATCAGGGGCCTATTTGGCAGCCATCCTTAACACAAGGTCCTTGCTTAACAAAGACCTTCCAGTGCTTGGTACTTACTATTAATGTTGCAACATTGTTGGCTATCAATCTTCAATATTCGGTCACAGTGAGTTGATTCTCTAGGGCACGTTCTGTATTGTTCCCCGCTGTAGATTTCCTAGTGTTTTGTCCCATCTCTTTATAATGACTCCCAAGATAGAGCTTCTCTCACTTGCTTTGGAAATGTTTGCATTAGTGGATCATGGTGCAAGCAGATGGGGACTCGTGTAGAGTCCCCATAAATCACTCTCAAGGGTTATCTATGCCACAGTTACGATTTAGAGCCTGAGGGAAAAGTGAATGACTTCAGCATAAACCCTATATATCTCAGCTGCTTTTCTGGCTTTTAGATGAAATTGGCATGAATTAACACTTCCCTGCCTCTACCCTTTTATTTCCTCAGTAAGTTCAACTGGCATGAGAGTCCCTGATTCTATTTGATTTTAGGCATGCAGTGCTCTTCTGGAAACAACTGTCACTAGCTTTTCTGCTCACACCAAGGAGAAATGCAGGTGACCGGGCACAAGTATTCTTGGCATGTAATATTCACCACAAAGTGGCTGCACCTGCATTTCCTTCTAGAGGTGAGTTCTTGAAAAATGCCTACAAACAGTGTAGCCTCCAGCCAGGGGTAAGGACACGTGCAAGGATTTCATGAATGGCAAGTGAAGACGCAGAACAAAAGTGCTTTGAGGAGAAGCCATGTATTAGCAACCAGAAGGAATGGCCTCCTAGGGAGGAATTCACCTCTTTGATATTTCATTCATCCCAGATTTATCACGTCGGGAAGCAGGCAGTCCTGTAGGATCTAATTTAGAAGAAATAAAAAAGGAAATAATTAGAAACATAATACTTGTTGCAGGCAATGCCAAACGAGCTTCCATTTTTGTGCTAATAACTATGCCTCTTTAGCCTCCAGCTCAGTTTCTTGGATATATTCTTTCTGCCTTTTTTTTT
>NW_006377578.1:0-1273 GCF_000327345.1 Myotis davidii | reverse complement strand
CTGTAGCAGTGTGTTTCCCAAAAATGACCACAGCAATATTTCCTTCCCCACATTCACTCCCCATAAAGGGTGAAGTCCATTTCCCCTTGACGTGAACCGGCCAGGACTTTGCCCTTGCCTTAAATGGAATGTGGCAAGAATGACTGCATGACTTCTGAGGCCATGTCATGCAAGGGGATGTGGCTTCTTCCTGGCTCATCTTTGGGGCACTTGCCTTTGGAACCCACCCACCACAAAAGCCCCATCAAGCCCATGGGGAGAAACAACATGGAGAAGAACAGAAGCACCCAGTCAACAGCCAGCATCAACTGCCAGACGTGTGAGTGAATGTGCCTTTGGATGGTTCTAGCTGAAGCTATCCCTGCAGATTGCAGATTCATGAGCAAAATACATGCTGTCATTGTTGAAAAACAATTGAGTTTGGGGCTGTTTGTTATGCATCAGTAGATAGCTGTAGCCATGCCGATACTGCTGGTCCATGAAGCACACTTGGAGTAGCCAGGGGTTAGATCACTAGATCATCTCCCGGCTTTTGTGTATGCTGTTTTTCTGCTTGTTATACTCTTCCCATTTCCTTTCTTTGCTTGGCTCATTTTTAATTATTTCTTCAGTTTTCCTTCGAGATCACTTTCCTAATGTTTCAGGCAGGGCCTGCTCTTGCTTCTGAGTCCTTTCTGCCACCTGTGCCTCTGCCATCCCAGCCCCTGTGTGGTGAGGAGTTTCTCCCCTTTTGCTGGGCGGAGAGGCCCAGGAGGGCAGACCTGGTGCTCACCTGGTCATTGCCGTATGTAGCTCAGTAGCATTGGCATTGATGACAATACAGGTGGAACTGGCCACATCCAACCAAGTTCCCTGGGTGCCTCCCCCATAGAGGTCACCTCCATAGTCCAGGCCATGGCTGAGAGCAACTCCCACCCAGGTGTCAGGGGCCACTCATCATGCTGTCCTTGCACAGTGAGCATTCCCTCCGGAGTCACTCCCGCCAGTCTCCCCTCAGTGCCTTTCCACAACCCAGTTCCTTTCTTCCAACAGACTTGGCATCTGTGAAGCATGGACCCAGGCACACTGGGTGTAGCTTCCAAGAGGCCCCAGACTGTCCAGCCTCTTTCTAGAGTGCCAAGTGAGGGGAGGGAGTTCTGCTCACACCCATGCTCTGGGGTTGTCTTTCCCCTTCACTGGGTACTAGTCTGACTTTCAGCATTCTCCCCAGCCTTCCTTCCTCCCACCTCCTTCAGCAGAGATCCTGGAAGCTTCAGACCTGGCTCAGATTGGC
>NW_006377577.1:0-1273 GCF_000327345.1 Myotis davidii | reverse complement strand
TACTGAGTGACATAGGCCAGGGCCTGATTTCCTCCCTTTTGAATGAGAGCTCTTCTGCACCCATACAAGTCCTTCCCTTCTATGTCTGGGAACCCTATCAGTAGTCCTGATGCAAGCTCACAGCTCCTTACCTGCGATTCAGAAATCTCAACGTTTATCCATGTGTCCTATGTTTTTGGAAAGCCTCTTTAGTGGCAAACCTTGACTTCAACTAATGTGAGATGACCACGTTAGTGTGAATATTAATTTGTTTCACTGCAGAAATATGGCTGTTTGAGTGGAGAGATCTCCTCTAGATGCAGATGTGGGTGTTATGCAGAATATGGTACAGGGACTGGGTGCACTTCCTGAAATTTGAAAATTTCTAGATTCTAAATCCCAGCGGGTCCCAGTGTTCCTTTAGGGAACTTTTGTTACTTGTATGTGGCATACTCAGTCAGCTCTGGCGGAAACTGGAACCATCTCATATAGTGTGGAGTTGTTGTTGGGGTTACGATTTCCAGCCCATCTTGCTGCCAGTGCAACCCAGGACTAGCTAGCACCAATGGAAAATGAGCATGGTGAGAAGTGTTACGTCTGGGCTGAGACTTTAAGAAACAGGCAGAGATTCTCTTTCTTCCTCCTTCTGTTGGCCGAAGGCAGAGGATTCCATGGCCCAAGGAGAAGGCAGATCCACAAGGTGGAAGGAACCTGGGTCCGTGCATGATCATAGGGAGCAAGGCTGCTCACTGCCCAGAAACATCCACATTGTGTTGTTACATGAGAGAGACATCAGTTCCTTGGTAGAAACCCCTGCATTTTTAGGGTTGATTTTCTAGCTTGAGTCATGTTCATTGATAAGCATATATTCTGCCATGTGATCGTGTATTGATTTCTAACCATTAAAGATATGTAATTACTATTCCTCAGTAGACTGACTATACATTCTCTGAAGGAAGTTACTATGTTTTATGCCTGTATTTAATCACTTGTACCTGTAAAGAGATATAATAAAGAGTTTGCTCTTATATAACTGGAAGAATTATTTGGACTTTGGAAACTGAAAAATGGTGCTAAAATTGCAGTGACATTTAACAATTGTGAAACTTTGAGCTTTCTGAGCCCTGGATTTCCCACCAGAGAAACAGAGCTAATGGGATCTGTGTGGTGAGCTGCTATGAGGCCCTCCAGCACATGTCAGATTGCCTGGCACAAAGCGGTGTTTAATGGGGATCATGCTTTACTCTGATGCTCTAAAATGCTTTAAGAAGAACAAAACACTACCCACTAGAAG
>NW_006377576.1:0-1271 GCF_000327345.1 Myotis davidii | reverse complement strand
GACAAATGTCACCTTCATCCAATTTTTGTCTGGAGCTTTTCTTGTCCACAGCAACCACAGGAAGCTAAGTGCAACAGCTAGGAGTGAGGTCAAGGGCCAAGGGTAGACTTGGTGGAATTAGAAATTAAATGAATTCTGAAGTTGAAGAATAAAGAATTAGTGCACTACTGCTACACTAAAAACGTCCTCAAGAAAAATAAGTTCCATTAATTTAAAGAACCAGAAATATGGCTCAAAAGAGAAATTTTTTCTTCCCACTCTCTATAAAAAGCTAATTGCTTGACACTGTTGTCGGTCAGTAATGTAAGATGTGATCATGGCATGCAGTTATTTTTAGGGCAAGCGTTTTCTTGGGGCTTACACCAGAAAACTTGGGCCTTTAAATGGAATACTTAACAAATTAAATTAGGCAACATTTCAAGGGTACTCAAATAGACTCATTTTTTATTTTTATCCCTTAACAGGGGGAGGGAGGGGAGAGAGAGCTTGGACCTGGGCCTTCAAACCATAGTCACTTCCTATAGCATCCACATCCATCTGATTGAGTTCATCTTCTACCAAGCAAACAAAACTCACCCCAAAAGTTAAATTTTTCGTGATCAAAAGAGGTCTACAGTTTGCATATTTCTTGACTTATTTAAGCAATCTGGATGCTTCTTCCCCAAAGTTCCGATTTTTGATCTGTGATTTTTATTTTTGCCTTGGTTGACAAAAGATAGTACATCCTTTCTTGGCATTCTGCACCCTCAACTTAGTCACCAGAAGCAGATGGCCATGAACATGTGATCAAACTTATTTTTTTAATGATTTTTTTTTTTTACGAAGACGATATATCAATACATGAAAGCAGGCAGCCTGGTTTAAATAGTCTAAAATAATAAGCCCTGCAAAAACCTTCTATGTATGAAGCGAAAACTTTGCTCTTGTGCACACCTGCCACCTCTACAGGCTCAGCTGCTCCACGCAGGCTGCACAAGTCCTCCCTCCTTTGTTCCCAACGCTCACTAACTGGGGGCATCACCATTTCTGATTCTGCCCTCATCGACAGCCAGCACTTCACACTGGTGGTTTGATGTGCACAGATGATGAATTGGGACTTTGCGACTCAACGCGTAGCCCCCACTCTGTTTTCTTTTCCTTTCACTACTATCAGCTATGTTCGTCAGTCGTAGTGTTCCAAGTTCTTCTTGATGCTGTTACCCACTTAGCTTAATTAAGTCCTGTGTTGATATAAATAAGGTTTGGGTTTAACTGAGCTCAGCAAAAGGAAA
>NW_006377575.1:0-1272 GCF_000327345.1 Myotis davidii | reverse complement strand
GAGTTGCTGAGCTGCCTATAAAGCTGACGTATAATACTGGTTACATGCTACAACGCTGACTCTGTGTAGACATCCAGCAATTCTCAATTGTGCAGACACCCTGTCAATCTAAACACAACAGCTGTCATAGCTGGAGATGTTAGGATACTGTCAGAAATTGCAGTCTTGCCAAAGGAAAAAAAGGGAAACCCTTACAAGGAACAGGCATTCAACTTGAGAATCAAGTCATATGCCTGCTAGAAGACTTTTCATGTCCTCCACTCCGTTTTCTCGGTGTGATTAAGGGAGTCTAATTCAAATTCATTCAGCCTATGTAAGGTACTGCAAAAGTGCTGTTGTCGTCAGCGGTGACAGTATCCCAAAGAGAGCCCATTCGACTTTACTATTTTTAAAGTTTAGGGTTCATTATAGATGACACTTTTCGGCTGGCACACATTGAAGCTTTCACGAAGGCGCTTAATAAAACAAGGGATTATCTCTGAGCTCCACTGATAACTGAGGAATGCTGACTGCCAAGCTGCCAATTGTGTCCTCAAAGAATAGACATATCAGCTACTGAGTCAAAGAGCTGTGAGGTTCCCACCTGCCACCAGTGGGTAATCAGAAACAACTAAAAGATATGCCTTCAGAAAGCCGGATAAAGGGTGCTGGACTGCTAGAAAACTTACACGTTTTGTAGGCCTCACCAGGCAAGCCAGGACTCACAGAAACCGCACTCTACAAAGTTGCATCTTTCTCTCACAGAACAGCAGAAGTTTGAAAACATTATACTCACAAATTCCCCAAGTTATAAGTTCCATGTTATCCAACAAATGTAGTTTTTGCTGAGCTATATATCATGGGTCATTGCTATCCTGAGGAAGGGAATGCGCTCACCGAGTATAAAAATAATTAGAAAGAGATTCATAATGACATGATGCTTTCTAAAACACTTTAACAAAAGTTAGATAATGCTATAATTAGAGGTATCAATAAACAGAAAAGAATCGACAAGAAGGAATTGTAAAATAATAATGAGGGAATCAATAACTCACAGCCTTGAGAAAAGTCATCTATAAAATAATTTTACTCATATTACTCCCAAGGTGATATTAATAAATAACAGGAAACCAAGGTACCGTTAAAAGACAAATACACAGTACAAAGGGAATTGATTGCTAGCAGCAACATTCGTTTTATAAACACTTTGTAGAAGAATGTGAAAATTCTGTATGAAACCAGGAGAGTAAGAGGGAGTGGGTACGATTAAAGCTTTGAGGTGTTTTTTTTTTT
>NW_006377574.1:0-1272 GCF_000327345.1 Myotis davidii | reverse complement strand
ATCAATAAAATATATTTAAAAAAAAATAAACTGCAATTCTAATTTCCCTGAAGATCTTTTCTAGGGAGAAACAATCTTACCCTAAGGTTTCAAAATCATGCATTATCAACTGTTGATTAAAATTTTAAATCCAAACATCTTTTCTCTTCTCACCATTATTATATAGCCTAATCCTATCTGTATAAAATAGTCACCAGAAGAATAACTCTAGTTTACTCCAGGAATGAATATTTAGAATAAAACTTATTTTGAGGGCACTTATTAAAAGGTTTCTTTCACAGTTTGTTATGCTCATGTTGTTGTTTTTTTAAATATCACCCTACCTGCTTACTTTCTATGACTTCCAACTTTACATACCATTTGCACTGAAATGAAACAGTAGATGGATTGCACTCAAGATGTGCATTTTTTAAAGTCATGGTAAATATTTCTATGCATTTCATTCCACTTTTTTCTTCATCTTAAACTATATTTAAAATAAAACTATATGAAAACTCACCAAGTTAAGTCAGTAGTAGGAAGACCAATTTGTCTTGTCTAACAGGAAATCTCTGTTGGAAATAGAGATGATGAATCAGACTTAACTAGATTCTGAATCTCACACAAGTGCTTACTTTGGCTATTTTGCAACGGGGAAATCTTACAAAAGGAGGTCTACAGTTGCTAGGATTTACAAGTCAAATTACCATTCTTATATCTGCGGTCCTGAGTGCTCTATTTTTTGTAGTGATCTTTCAAAAAGATAATACTTAGAAATTAAAGTCAGGAAAATCCAAAGCTAATTATTCTAATGAACTGGCCTATGAATGTAGCAAAATGAAATAAGTGGCTTGCCCCACAGTAACATGAGAGGAGTGATCACTTTTGCCAGCTCCCTCACAAAATATTGAAAGAAATACTATGAAGTTTTTATGTAAAATACCCCTTTAAAAAAGTGTTCTGTGGGTCAATTACACCAAAACAAGAAGCATTTAAACAAAGCCGTGTTTCCTACGGTTTTGATAAACAGTTGTAACATTAGGTTCCTGTTGAAGACTGGTGAGATAACTTGGCTAAACACCATCATTGCACTACCTAATAATCTATCATATCCTACACAGTGACTCAAAATAGAAACAGGAATAAGAGTGGGTGCAAAGCTTCAGAAGCCTCATGCAGTCATAAAATTATGGTGCTCTCTTCCTTTTTGCAGGAAAAGAAGTACTGCATATATTGGGGATAATTCCTTAAAAACGGCATCTTTTCCTGAAAATGTAAACATTATCTTTAACT
>NW_006377573.1:0-1272 GCF_000327345.1 Myotis davidii | reverse complement strand
ATTAGGAAGGTTGAGAACCACTGGCCTAACACAATGTGTGGCTTAGCAGAAGTATACAGGGTCACTTCCCTTCCCTCCCAGCTCTGTCACCCAGATCATTGGTTAACCAATTTAAACTGCAAGTTGCTAAGATTTCAAATATCCCTGAATATATCCATACCTGCTACTCCAGAGCATAACCCAACAATGAGAAACTAGGTGACCATGAGCAAATTCACTCAACCTCTCAGAACCTCCGTTTCTTCATCCTTAAAATAAACAATCTCCAAAGTTGCCTCTGGCTCTTCCCTTAACTGGCCTACCCCAGAGATGAACCAGCCCGCCCTCGAGTTATCATAAGGCAACAAGTGTTGCCACAGCTGTTTCCTAGGTTGCAACCACAGAAAATAGCCCAGTAGGATTCAGAAGAGAGGGGAAAGTATTTAAGGATAAACAGCAGGAAACCTAACCATTACAACTAGGGAGAAAGAGAGAGAGAAAAACAATAATGTTAAATTACAATTAAAGTGCAGGTGGAGATTAAAGCAACAAAAGCAATACCCTTACGAGATGCTAACAGCAAGTTCTGCGATGTGAGACGAAATGTCATTTCCAAAGGTTTTTAATAATTGTGCTTCTGCTGGAAGATTTGTAATTATAAACGTGAATAATCCTCGGCATAGATCATTCCTAAAGATAGAGACTGTAATTCTGTTCCAGATGAAGAGGCAAAGACTGTCTCACACCAGTTGGTAAGTGACAAGGCAGTAACAACCAGACAATTAAGATGATGCATCAGCAAAATTGCAGTGGAAACATCCCATACATGGAGGCTAAGTCCACCAATGAGGAATAGGAAGGGAAATGACACCACACAAAGATAAATGACAAGCACATTACTGCCCAGAGTAGAAAAGTCATCACTTTGGTCCTACCTGAGGAATGAGGATGTTTATTTTTACAAGGCAGCCAAGAAAAGCATGTTTTACATGGAGGACAGAACTAATAGAAATTGTAAAGCCCTCAATATCGAATTACTGGTTTTGGTGTGGCTATGTTTGGTTGGACTTTTCCATGATTTATAACACACATTGTTTATAAGTAGATGATCGGCAAGCCAGGTCATATGAATGAATATGAATGAATGAGTTAGGCTGCTTTCACTGCAGTCATCCTTAATACCTTTCTTTCTCTCATATCCCATATGTACCCTATCAGAATATCCTGTTGGCTCAGTCAACCAACCTATCCAGAATCAAAACCACTCGCCGAAACCGGTTTGGCTCAGTGGAT
>NW_006377572.1:0-1272 GCF_000327345.1 Myotis davidii | reverse complement strand
TATCTATATCTTCTATATAATCTATGAGTTTTTTAATAATACTTCTTTGTTCCTATTCCCTCACTTGACAAATGACCATATTATAGCATATATCATGTTGCATTATAATTTCTACTTATTTACCCATTTTCCCTTTTTATCCATGAACTGCTCCAGGAGAGATATATGTAATCTATTTGTTTGTTTTTAGCAAGTAGATTATAATCATGTGTTTAATGAATTGCATTGTCTAAAAGAACAAATGAATAAACAAATGGATGTGTGAAATTCTAGGGTCCTCCAGAGAATTTAGGATCAATACCTAAGAGAATTCTAGGATGAAGACATGACACTTCTCTTATCACTGTATTCAGTCACAACTAGCTCAGCTGGAAATGACAGAAATTGCCGCAAATGTGCTGAAACTACCGTGCGAGGAGCCTTTCTGAGGCTCCCACCGGCCACGTGCCAGGGCTCAGAGTGAATTGCACAACAACACAAACTGTGGTTGAAGTAGTAGGCTGTACTGGGAAATGTTGCTATCCAGGGGTAAGAGGAGAAGGCCTGGTCACTCTAATGTTCAGCGTCCTTTCCCATGGCGGTAAGAGGAGGCCAGGTCCCTCCTTGGAATCCTTATTCTTACTGCGTGCCAGTCAGGCCCAGGAAGGCCCTCACTGGGAAGTTAATGAGAATAAGGGGACCCATGCCTTCTGCTCTGACCGAATCCTGGCATTTACATTTTACTAGTAAAGCTCCTTAACCCATATTTAACCCTTGTGCCTAGCTGGTAAACTACCAGACACTAACCATAGAATGTGTAAGAAAAACAAAGAAATAAACATGTGGCTCATTTCACTAAAAAGACCATAGGTATATTGAAGTTTTTATACAGAGTTAGGGCAATGTGCTTCATGTGGCTGCTGTAGTAGATTACTACAGATTTAGTGGCTTAAAACAACACAGATTTATATCTTATCTATTTAGAAGGCAGAAATCCTAAATGGGTCTCGCTGGGCTAAAATCAAATTGTGGGTATGAAGCTCATGCCTTTCTGGAAGCTTCTGGGAACAATCCACTCGTCCTCCTCCACTCCTCCTCCCCTTCCTCCCCCTCCTCCCCTCTCACCTCCTTTCTCCCTCTCCTCCCACTCCCCCCTCTCCTTCGCCACCATCACCTTTTTCAGCTTGTGATAGCCATCCACATTCCTTAGCTTGTGGCCCCTTCTGTCTTCAAAACCAGCAATGGCTGATGGAATCATTCCTATTATTCTGTCACTCTGTCACTCTGTCACCC
>NW_006377571.1:0-1272 GCF_000327345.1 Myotis davidii | reverse complement strand
CGTGTTGCAAAGAGGTTAAACCGATGTGAAAATACTAATCCTATTTTGTTTTTGAAAGGTGGGGTAACCCTGTTGAGAGCAGCAGCCAAAAACCACGCTCGAGTGACGGTAGTGTGCGAGCCAGAGGACTACGCCGCTGTGTCCACAGAGATGCAGAGCTCTGACAGCAAAGACACCTCCTCAGAGACCAGGCGCCAGTTGGCCTTGAAGGTGAGAGTGCACTTTTACATGGTGCCTTGTTTGCAAAACCAAACGGTACTCAGTTCTGACTAGTTTGTATCATCCACCAGGGCCTGCTTGGGGGGAGCTGCTTCCTTTTTGTTATAAATAAAGACACCAAATATTAGAGAGAGAGTCCCTTAAAAAGATCAACAGAGAATTGGAAAGGGAATAATTCACAGTGCTGTTTAGTATTATTTGGGGTGTAGTTGACTATATGCTAAAATAAAACCATTTTGTTCCAACTGGGAAATGCTGCAGGTGAATTCACCGAAGTTCCACTTTTTGTAGGCTTTCACTCACACGGCACAATATGATGCAGCAATTTCGGATTACTTCAGGAGACAGTACAGTAAAGGAATATCTCAGATGCCCTTGCGGTACGGAATGAACCCTCATCAAACTCCGGCCCAGTTATACACACTGCAGCCCAAGCTTCCCCTCACAGGTAAAGGCTGAATGTTCGGGTGCATGGTTTGCTGTGTCCATAACTTACATTATTAGGGTTTACTTTTTGTTCTATATTCTGTGGATTTTGGTAAATGCATGTCATGTAGTCACCTTAGTAATATCACCCAGAATAGTTTCACCACCTAAAAATTCCCTACATTCCACTCCTCTCACACCTGCAACCACAGATGTTTTCACTGTCTCCATAATTTTATTGTTTCCAGAATGTTACAATGTTGGAATCATACACTATCCTGCCTTTTCGCACTGGCTTCTTTCACTCAGCAGTATGCATTAAGGTTTCTCCATGTCCTTTGGTGACTGGAGAGCTCATTTCTTATTACTAAATATATTCCATTGTATATGGATGTACCATAGTTGGTTTTTCCATTCACTTACTGAAGGACATAAAAGATGAAAGGACAATTTCTGACAGTTAGAAATATAAGCTGCTAAAAACATTCAAGTATAGGTTTTTGTGTGCCCATGTTTTCAACTCATTTGTATAAATACCTAATATTTTTGCCCGACCAGCATGTCTTAGTGGTTGAGCATCGACTTAATGAACCCGAAGTCACAGTTCAATTCCTGGTCAGGGCACAT
>NW_006377570.1:0-1272 GCF_000327345.1 Myotis davidii | reverse complement strand
TTCTGGGCAGCAGGAGTCCATTTCTTGCCACTCTGCAGAATTATTCAAACAAATCCATTACATCTTCTTTCAGGGACCAGGGGTCACCACACCCCACTTGCTCACTCCCTTCCCAAGTGCAGCTCTCTGTGGGGGGCCCTGCATAGTGTGCAGTGTCCTCCTGCCCTGGGCCGTGAGTTTATATAACTCAGACACTGCTGCCGACCTCATCTTTCCAGCTGCTTAAAGAGACTTGTCCCCGCCAAGCATGTGAGACACAAGAAGCTAATGAACAGGGCAGTTCAGAAACTTCCCAATATCCTTATCTCAAGATGGAACAGGGCTCGGTGAGGCTTGGCATCTTTATGCCAATTATCTGGTGCCTGCATCCTAAGGCGAGGACATTGCATGGATGACTTGAGATCAAATTTGTCAAAGCACAGAGTACCAGGCCATTGCCCACTGCAGTGACTTCCTTAGATCTTCCAGGCTTGGGAGCCTACGACCCCTGAGCTCAGGCCATGGGAAGGGATAGGAGCCTTCACTGCCCTGAGAATTATTACTCACGGATGCCACCGATGCTTCTCCCTTGAGCGGCATGCAGCTGTGGCAGCCTCTCAGGCAAGACTCCTGACTGATTTTTCTATCAGTCTTTAATAGTTAATCCCCATCTTGTTAGTTAAAATATTTCAGTGACTCCCTTAGGCCAGATAAATCCAAGTAAGTTTAAATTAGGTGCCTCAGCAGCCTCAGTCATTGAAGAAGCTTCTAGATAGAGCAAACCACATCATCCCCCTCATTAGGGACAGAGGGTCTTGAATGAAACCCCTTAATGGGCCTTCTGCATGACTTTGGGGCAGAATGGGATACATTAGTATTACACCTCAGCCACATTTTTTTTTTACAGCCCTTCTGAAGTATTCATTTTACATTAACAGGAAGCCTTGGCATTTTTTAACACAGCTGGAAAATCCTGCTTTCAGCAGAATGATGTGAACAATGCAGAAATCTGGTCATGTCACTCTACTAAAACATGTTCAAGGGCTCCCTCCACCTACTGAATTGTGCCCTTCCTCCCCCTGTGAGTCTGCTATAACTAGGCCATCCTGGCAGGTCTCACCTGTGCCCCACACCAGAGCACTCTTACACCTCCAACCTCCAGCCCAGCAGCTGCCTGCTCTACATCTCTGTCTATCTCATGTCCTTTCTGAAAAGAATGCCTCCTGTACTTCTAATTCTGTTTACCCACTTTTCAGAACCTTTCTCATATACCACCTTCTCCATTCTGACTTT
>NW_006377569.1:0-1272 GCF_000327345.1 Myotis davidii | reverse complement strand
AGTCTAATTTTAATTTCCAATAGGGCAATCAATATGGTAATCTACTCTTCAATAAGAATCTCAAAGCAACACATAAAGATGGGTTCCTTGAGAGACTGCACTGTATTAACAAAGTAGGTCTAACACAGAGAGATTATACATCTTGTTCTATTAACAGAACAGGCACATGCTACAAATATCAATGCAATAAACATATCTACAACACAACTGCTTAGCTTGACCCAAACTACTCACTTAGTTCAAACAGTGGTCAGTAACACAATATGCTAAGTTAAATAAAAAAGCTGTATGTAGCTCACTGAAGTTAATTATACAGCATATGATCTATTCAAATTATTTATTGCAGTTATCTTAATGAACATGTACATCAGAAACAGGTTGAAAATTTTCCACCATGCCCTACAAACTTTAATTTCTACACTGTCTGCAAGCATAGTAAATACGTGTCTGATGTGGAATGACAGAACTGAACTGCTTTAATCTAACAATTTGCTGAGCAACATGCTCAAGTCAAAGGGTAAGATCTCATACGTGAACCATGAAAATGACACGAGGTCCATACTTTTCAAAGCAGATTGGATCACCTTTAACTGCAACCTAAGTTGAGACTATGTAAAACAATATGTATTTGTAGAGGGCAAATTGAATTTTAAAGCCAAATCTCAACTTATAAATGTAACCGATTTTCATTTTATCAGTGCTAAATTTGGAAACTGGATACGGTTCTGTATGCAAGCTCAGGTAAATTTTCATGATTTCATTAAGGACTCGCTTTTAAAGTTGTGAATACTTGAAAACTACCCAAATCCATCCAAAAGATGGATTGTAAATAATATCTGATTTAAATGACACTCAGAGAACTGGGCTTATATCCTGGTTCCCAGGCTCTAACTGGCTGAGTGATGAGGGTGGGCTTTTCTTGTTTGTAGTAGTGCCCTCTAACGACGAGATGAACTTTGCTTTAGCAACCACTCTTAGGTGCAATTTGTTTTAGCATTTACACTGCTGATGGTAGGAGGCAATCTTCTTTAATGGATGCTGAAAAGCTTTAAGTGAAATCGGTAATTGACAAAGGCTTCATAGAACTAGGCAATTGAGAATAAAATTAACAAGAGGCTCTACGGAAAAGCACTCAAGCTTTCACAGAATACTTCTCTAGGAAAATATTTAGTAAAAGTAAAATTTTAAAGAGCCAGGTGTTGTTTCTTCCACTTTATTAACTGTTTTTTTGTTTTGTTTTTGTTGTGTGGTTGTTTTCTTTTTTGGGGGGGG
>NW_006377568.1:0-1272 GCF_000327345.1 Myotis davidii | reverse complement strand
TGCACAAATTTTCATGCACTGGGCCTCTAGTTCTAGAATAAAAAGGCATTTATTTCTCCATGCAGCATGTAGCAACAGTGGCTCTAGGAGAGCCACTTGGCATAAAGACCATGGTAATGAACTGAATTTTGATTTGCTACAAGCCTAAACATGGAAATCATCACATGATTTCACATGTTAGGACCAAGATGATAAGACCCAATTAATTTAGAAAGGAAAAGGACTAAATACAATTTTTAAAAGAATTACATGTATAATTATATGCAATAAGTTAAACTTCCCAACACTGAGCTCAAAATAGTATGCACTTTAGAGGGGAAAAAAAATTATGTGACATTTTATCCCTGTAAACTTTTTGAAAATAGAGGTCTGTGAATAGTACCATTTGACTGGCTATTTTATAATGTCTGCTGATCAATCAGATCCCAGAAATTAAGAGAAATGGTCTGATATTTAATTTCTTATGATACCAGTCAGTCTATAAGAAGGTAAATATTAGGCTTAACCAGTGGTGCATTTTTTTATTTTTTCAGTGGCTTAAATAGACAGTGTTACTTGCTGTTTTCTTTTCTAATTAGCATCTTTTAAATGGGAATATAATCTCTCATTTAAATAACCTTTACAATCCAAAAAAGTATGGTTCATTTATCATAGGAAATATCATTTTCTAACGTTTAACATGTTCACTTACTCTTTGCTTCCACCTAGTGTACCATTGCTAGAACAGCAAGTTTTTTAAAAGCCTATTTGCATATAATGTTATGAAAGGGAATATTGGTTTATATAGCGTATGGATTTTGTTTTGTTTGTTTGTCTCATTTAAAAATCATAGCATTTTATTTTCTATATTGGGGTAATGAAAAGAACACACTTAAAAATTAGAGTATATTGACTACATTTGCCTATCACTAGAAGATATATAAGCACTGTTTAGCAGCATTCTCTAACAGCCTATACAGCATCTTTCAGACTAGTAAACTAAGACAAACTTACAACACATTGGCAAACACATTTATAAAATGTGAGAGCTCAAAGACATTCCAGACACCATACAAGTACTGCTCCTTTTTTTTACAGATGAAGACACTGAGGGCTAAAAGGACTTGTTCAAAGTCACGGAGCCAGCTAGCTATTTGTCAAGACAGAACTAGAAATGAGGCCAGCCAGCTGCAAGCCAGGATGCCTTCCACCATACATCCTGCTTTCCTGATTAGATATCAGAGCCAGTGTTTTTAAACGACCAGCTGGATCAATACAAAAAAATTATCTTTA
>NW_006377567.1:0-1272 GCF_000327345.1 Myotis davidii | reverse complement strand
AAAAAAAAATATAAATAAATGGCTGTGGCTTCATACCAGTGAAATTTTATTTAAAAAAATTTGCAGCAAACTGGATTTGGCCTGTGGACTGTAGTTTGCTGACCCCCGATTTAGGGCCTTTTAACACTATTCACTTGATGGGGAAGTTGTATACAAAAGCATTTAAAGGAATAGTTTTGGGGTTTTTTTTTGCATTCTGCTTTTCTTGGATCAGAAGTATTTTGACAATTGTGTCAATAATAAAAATTATTAAAATATGTTAGGATTTCAGTTGGTTCTTTGCTTGAACAAGAATGATATTAACCTATTAGATTAGAAGATAGGAAAACTCCCCATACTGACCACATGATATAAACACTCACTGATACCAGTGAGAGAAGGGCAGAGCTTGGCTCCTAAGTACATGAAAATATTTTGGAGTAAATCAGGTTTACTCAAGACTAAAAACCCTCTTCATTATACGTTTGTTTTTTACATCACTATATTTTACATTTTTACTGTTACTTCCAGCAGCTGTGTGGACGACTGAGCCTAGAAAGTGTTTAAAGATTTGTGTATCTTTGCTTTCATAAATCACAATTTTAGTATATGATGTTCGAAGTGGAAACTCAAAGATTATTTTTTGGCCTTTTTCCCCACAAGGGAAGAATCAAAAATGGTTGGGCATTTTTGTGCTTTCATTTATATTTAGGAAATCCTAACAGGAAAGGGGCACACCCATTGAGAATTTAGCAAAACCGGAGAAGCATGCCATAATATTAGGTGATTTATGTATGTACCTCTAAGGTACGTTTGTAGTAAATGTCCCTGTGGTTTTGGAATGAAGAATGAGATGTTTATTTTCCTCTTGGAAATGTGTGGCCATGCTTTGATTCCAGTTCCTTTAAATTCAACAAGTCTTCATTGAATACTTTCTATGTGCTCATTCCATATAGGTTAAAAGAGGGAGAAACGAAGGTAGGTCCAGGAGCTTCCTCAGAGAAGGAGGTTCATGGCTTTGGACTTGATGTCTTATTCCCATTGTTTGCATAGGTCAGCATCCTAAACTAGCATAACCATCATGGTTTTCTCTGCTGTTTTACATCGGCATCAGAAGAGAAAATATGCATCTCTTTGGTCCCTTAATCATCCAAAATGTTAGGACACTTCTGGGCATCCTTCTTTCAGATGTGTGTTGGGAGCATGTGATTTTTAAGATATTAATTTTGTCACAGGTCCCCTCAGCAAAGTGTCACTCTTATGGTACTAAAAGGGATCTAGGCTTGCTTCATC
>NW_006377566.1:0-1272 GCF_000327345.1 Myotis davidii | reverse complement strand
TCCTACATCTCATATAAATCTGGCATATTCTTTCTTTTTTCATTTCAGTTACTTTGCATTTTCTCATAGGTCTCTCCACAACATGAATCCATCATTTTACACTCCATTTTATTACATTTCTATCACTTACTAAACATTTTAAGTGTATTGTCTTAGGGTATTCCATCCATTGTATCTTTGGAGATTCCTCTTTCTAACAGTGCTAAGTAGCGTCTCTATACAACTCTGTAAATAATGGCCCGGGGTTTAATATACTTATTCTGTTCATTTTTCTTTTGTCTCTTAAGCTTAGCTCTAAAGCATAGTTTTTAACCTATGGCATCAGCTCCATGCATGCATTAAGCCTTCAAAATTTTCAGCACTTGTTATGCTACATAGAGCTGTTTATTTCTTTTGTTAGTTGTATGGATTTCATTTGTATTTTCTTTATACTTGCTCTTGGCCATATATATAAGGGTTCTGAATTTAGGCTTTGCTTATATGGTCATTTAATCATGCTTAACTTAGTTACTAGGTTGATTTCTGGTTTACTTTCCCCAGGGTTTGGGTACTGTAGATTACATGAGAAACTGTCTCTGCCTCAAATACCCATATTGAAAAGGATTTGGAAACTCTCAGTCACAGAGATTGACTTTAATCCTTGAACTTCACTTCTGGTTCAGCTACAGAGATGATGACTATTGCTTTCTGATGTAGATGTAGGAGCCATTGAGTCTCTGGCAGTCCTGGCTCTTGACAGAGATATTTTTGTCAGTGTTCTAATTCTGCCCTCTTATATGCCCTAGTTCCTATAACTTCTTTGATCTTCCTTCTTTAAAATTTCTTATTGTTCTTTAACATAATTGGTCTAGTAGACCCAGGTTAGGCCATCATTTGGCACACAGCTTATGTTTAATACTTAAGAAACCAAAACCAGATTCATGAACAACAACAAAAAAAACTGAAATAAGTAATCCCATATTTTCAAAATTTATTTTTAATTATTGATCAATGGCCATTTTAAGTAATTTATCTTGTGAAGTTTTAAAACAATTAAATTATGTTTTGAAAAAGGAAATTAGTTACAGATACCTAAATTTTCTGTATCTGAATCTATTTTTAATGCAAATTATAAATATTTCTATCAAATTTCTAAGTTATTAAATATTAACATTTCTTAGATCTACAATTATATAAATTTTACTTTAATAACAATTATTATTGATTATGAAACATATTATAACAACCTGTAAAAACTCTGTTCTTTCAAGTTTCTATATTTATTTTTGCACT
>NW_006377565.1:0-1272 GCF_000327345.1 Myotis davidii | reverse complement strand
TGTATGGGATGACGCTCTAACCAACTGAGCCACCTGGCAGGGCTGGTATTTGTTTTAATTAACATTAGGCCTTGGCTCCCAGCCATGGGCCTTGCTCTACAGATCATTTAAAAAATTTCCCAACACCTTAACTCCGGAGTCCATTCAGGGTCAGCCCTGCTGATGTGACTACTATTTGTTCATTGTTCTGACTTTTTCTTTGTCGTGTCACTATTTCTCAACATCTTTTAAACATCTGGCTTTACTCCAGAATTTTTTTAACTTTATTTAGAAATAATTATAGATTCATGTAATGTTGCACAAAAATGTACAGGGAAGTCTCTGTGACCACCCCATGTTTGCTCCTGTAATGACATCTTGGATCGCTGTGGCACAATATCACAGCCTGGAAATTGGTATTGTGCAACACAGAGAGCTTATTTAGAGTTCATTAGCTTTACATGTGCTCATTTCTGTGTGAGAATATAGTTATTTCCCCTTTAATCACATGTGCTTATCTGTGTAACTGCCACCCAAAGGTACAGAGTGTGTGTTCAATCACCACCAAAATCTCTCATGCTCCTCCTTCGTAGCCACACATACTCCTCACTCCCCCACCAGCAATCATTTCCCACAGCCACTACTCAGAGTTCCGATCCTATAAAGTCGTTACTTAAAGACTGTTCTATAAATGGAATTGCACAGTTTGTAACTGTTTTAGGATTGGCTTTTTCCCACATGTCATAATCCCTTAAGATTCATCCAGGTAATGTGTGTATCAATAGTTGGTTCTTGTCATTAATGATCATTCCGTGATGTGAATATACCACCGCTGAACAGTTCACCCATTGAAAGGCACGTGGGTTGTGTCTAGTTTGGGCTATGGCAGAGAAAGCTGCCATAACTATTTAGTAAACATTCTTGTGTGAGCATGAGTTTTTATTTCTGTGGGATAAATGCCCCAAAGTGCAATTGCTGGATTCTAAGTGTATGTTTGGTTTGCAACAAGCAGCTGAGTTATTTTTCCAGTGTGGATGTAACATTTTACATTCTCACCAGCAATGTGCAGCTGACCCCATTTCTTTGCATCCTTGCCAGCGATTGGTATGATTACTATTTTTACCTGAGCCATTCAGATAGATGTATGATAGTGATACCTCATTGTAATTTTAATTTGCATTTTCCTAGTGGCTCATGATGTTGAATATCTTTTTGTGTGTTTATTAACCATTTATGCACACACTTTGGTGACACGTCTCTTCCTGTTTTTGCCAATGTTCTAATTAGATTGGG
>NW_006377564.1:0-1272 GCF_000327345.1 Myotis davidii | reverse complement strand
CGGCCTCTGTCTGATTTTTCAGTCTCCACAAGCAGTAATCTTCCAGGTCTTTCGCCAGTGACTTCTTGTGAATGATAGCTGCACAGAATTGACTTGTTTTTCTACTGTTGACTCAAAGGAGACCTCCTAAACAGATATTATACGCCAAGCCAAAGCAAAATATTTAAAATAAGGAATAAAATCCCCCAAATAGAACAATTTTAGATCTCAGTGAGTTATGTTAGCGAGCTGTCTCCTTGTCTCCTTCTTATTTAGGATAAAAGTGTTGTCTTTGTTGGATGAAGGGCTCTACCGACCCAAAAGCTGGTTTCAGTCAATAGATCTTGAACTTACTGTGTGTTCCTGTGCAAGTCACTTCAGGACAAAGGTTTCATAAGAAAAATCTCTGGGCTTAATTCACCACTGATTGAAAGAGTCACATTTGTGGGGGAAATGGGCCATCTGTGAGTACCATGCACTGGGATGTGTAGGTGTGAGTGGGTGGTACATGTGTCTCCTGGGCAAGTTTGTGCCGAACTGTCCTCAGCTCAGAGGCTAAATAAAGATGAAAAACTGCCTTGCAATATTGAGAAAGGAGCCATTGCAAGACCAGAAAATATTAGCTTCATCATAAATCAGAATTATTATGGAACATGGCAAGATCACTTTGATTCAGTAATATCTTGAAGCATATGATGATGGCACAAATTCATAATTTTCTTTCAACTTTTAATGCTTCCACCTTAGTTCATTTTCTGATAATTTCACACATCCATCATTACAGACATCCTCGTGGTTGTGCTTAACTGCAGTTGCTGGTGTTACCAGCACATACTGCAAGATCTGTCAGATTATTCTACATTTAGGAGAGCTTTTGACAATTCAGGGCCAGTTTACTTCCAAATATTGCTGGTGACATCACACCCAGGGGTTCTTCCTTGTGCCAATCACTCCTCTTCCTCATTCACTCTACTTTCTTTTTCTTTACTGTTCATCTTTCCTCTCTTCTCCTCTCCTCCTTTTCCCCCCGTCCTGATTTACTCTATTTTCTCCTCCCCTCCCTCCCCCAATAGGTAACACACCCTGTTACCTTTATGAAATCTGAAAAATAACCTGAGTTCTAAAGACATTTGGGATGATACATTTTGGAGTTGCACAGCTTTCACTATTATTATCACTATTTCTACAGTTCCATGGATTTCGCTTTTCTATTAGCATGCTATATTTTTATCCAAGTGCCCACCTCATAAACTCTTTGCACTTTTTTTTTTAATCCTCACCTGAAGATATTTT
>NW_006377563.1:0-1271 GCF_000327345.1 Myotis davidii | reverse complement strand
TT
This sequence comes from Myotis davidii, assembly GCF_000327345.1. NCBI lineage: Eukaryota > Metazoa > Chordata > Mammalia > Chiroptera > Vespertilionidae > Myotis > Myotis davidii. The sequence continues at coordinate 1,269 of NW_006377563.1, read as the reverse complement.
TTTTTTTTTTTTTCTGAGACTTTATCTTCTCAACTATTGTGTTCCCTTTACCTGGCATGTAATAGATACCAAATAAATATTTGTTAAATTAATAAAGAAAGGAGCAAACCAGAATTACCACTTCTTCACTATTATTCCAGGTTGTACAGTACCTATATTTTTATTAAAAGACAGGGTAGATTGTTTTACTGAGGATTTTTATGCTACTTCCAGCCATACAAGGTGATCAGAACACTAACATATTCTGAAATGTTCTGATATTATTAAGGGAACAAATGACAGAGAGGGACTGCAATCCAGGTTTTGTAAATCCAAGTCCAATGGGATTTCTACTGCACTTCACTGTTACTGACTTGTAGGGTATAGGTCCAAGTTTTCTCTTCAGTTATTGAGATGGATCTGCATCAAAACTTTCAAAGCTCTTGCCTGCCTGACTTTCCTTGTGTCAAAAGTTATGCTATTGTCAATTGGTTGCCCAAGGTCAAGGGTGCAGCTGTGGCCCAAAATAAAGTATTCGTTATGTAAGACTAACTGGCCTGGATGACCACTGAACCCTTGGTCATGGCCTTGTTGAGATATCCTCCAAACAGGCTGCAACTAGAATCTGTAATCCCAACCTTTTATTTTCTCCTTCCATTTTCCTTAAATACACTTTATGTATCTAGCCTGAAAAGCCCATCACAGAATATTTTGTCCCTCTTGTAGTTGTAACTTCCTTTCACAGTCAAATTCATATAATAATGGTTTCCAGTACTCACAATCCAACACCATCTGTCTATTTGCCTCATCTCTACTGAAATCGCTCTCCCCCAAATCATCCATGAATATCCATGTTAAGTATCTTTCCACAATAAATTGTCTGGCTACCTTGTTTTCCTAACATTTTTCTTTTTCTATTACACTGCCACTGTGACTACACAGTGGGTGCTCAATAAGCTACTGTAGTCTGGTTATAATAATGCTCTTGACTCTGAAGCTATTGCTCTGTCTCTTTCCTGTGTCCCCGTCCTGATTGAAACATTTCCCAAGGTTGTGTCCTTGTTCAGAACCTTTTAAGCTCAAGGTGTGACCAGGGAATCACCCACAGGCAGTTTGGCTATAACATTTGCTATATGAACAGATACTACAGGAGACATGATGAAATTGCTGATAAGTTAATGGAGAGCCTGAAGTACTAGGCCATCAAATATGGTCTTTTTCATATATTTACTGAGTGGCCAGATTATTATGACCACCTGTAGGCAAATTAGCTATAATTTCATGCTGAAA
>NW_006377562.1:0-1272 GCF_000327345.1 Myotis davidii | reverse complement strand
CTTATTTTGCTTAGCATAATATTCTCCAGGTCCTGGAGGTTCCTTTCAGCATGAAAATGCCACAGAGACACTTCAATGACTTCTACATAGTTTATTTTAGGCCTATCATTGGAAGAAAGAGAATTCAGTTCTAAGAAAGCAAATACCTTCTCCCGAATGAGGAGACTGTGTTTATATAGGAAAAGTGGATTTTAGACATTATCAAATACATCTCATCGGTGGAGGTAACTAGCCCATGTGGATTATTTAAAGAACAGTCCCCTTCTCATTTTTCAGAACCTTGTGTTATTTTGCGTCAGATCTTCCATGAAGTGTGGTGGTTACTACTCAAATTGGGCAACTGCTAAAACAATCCCATTTCTACTTAACAAGATTTCAAATTAAACATGCTAATTCATCCTTCAGTGACCCATTACAGGAATGAATATACAACGGACAATCTGGCTGTTGTATAATTAACTATTCAATGTTCGTTTCCACAGAATGACCATGTGTCTATTTTTTCTGGATTCAGGATAGTTGGGAGTGAGGAAAAAGAAATAAAGCATTTAATAGCACATAAAACTTCCATTGCTTGAGTACTAGCAAATGAAGGTCTTGCTGATGTCAAGTCCTAAAGCAATGTCACCTAGATGCTCAAAAGATTAATTGTATGCAATTTATTCTGCCTCAATCTCATATATGGCTAGGCCCAAGACCAGAAGAGGTGATGTCCGATTAGCATGTCATTAGAAAGGAGGGGCAGGGGCAGGAGAGTTGCATTAGCTCTGATGTTCTTAATTATGTCTTATGGCCAAACAAATGCTCTATATTTGCTGAATATTGAATTTGAAAACCTCAGCACCTAATCAGTTTCAGAGAGATGTTTAGTCTGACCACAGACCTCTCAACAAGAAAAATGCCCATTGTTAAAACTTTATTTGTGGTTTTAAAGTGAAACCATACTGGACATAGCTCACAAATAATGATAAATCTCCACCTAACTAGAAATCAAGATTTTCATGGTTTTGACTTCTATAGTATATTTCCAGGGCATAAACATGCAATATAAAAAATAGTTCTATTTAACATCTAGCTTATATCTGCTTAGGTTATACTTGTTATCTAGAAATATAATCTCAATAGAAACTGTTTAGCTAAGTTCCATAATGAATTAAGAAGAAAGAAACCCTAAATAGTGAATAAAAGGGAAGTCTATTACTTAGATCAGGGATAGGGAACGTCCAGCCCTTGGGCCATATATGGCCCACAGAATCTTTTGGTCTGGCTCTG
>NW_006377561.1:0-1271 GCF_000327345.1 Myotis davidii | reverse complement strand
AAGCTGATTTAGGGGTTTATGCCTGCATCAATGCCTCCTTTAGATCATTGCCGTTTGAAAAAGAGTAAACCAGCCAGTTTAAGATCGTCTCCGTTAACAGTTCTGGAAAAGTGAAAACTAGCCTGTCAGAGGAAGAGAACAAGAAAGAAGAACAAGAAAGAAAGGTATGAGGGGAAGAAAAATCTTGACTTCTCTTGAATAAATTAACAGTATTTGGATGGTTTATAATGCGAAACTTGCTGCGAGCAGCAACTAGCAATCAGCGTTGTCCTCACATGCCTTCGGGGCGGCTCCTAGATTTGATTAGTACATTGCAAATTCAGTAATGGAAGGTGGTTATCTCATCACATGAAAAAGATTTGACCAGTAGCTCTTGCTTTGAAATCTTTTTAAGTGACAAGGTTCCAGAATAAATTCAAGTTTTACTAGAATGCCCACTTTTAGATTTCACTGAACAAATGAATATGTGAAGATGTAACTATAACCCCTTTTCCCTTGCCCCTCCTCGACACCCACACATACATCATAAGAGGTCCCTCTATCTCTAAATACTCCTTAACATTTCATTTTGACCTCTCTTCCTACCCATTGCGGTTCATTACAATATGTCTTATGCATATCGTATTTCCATTACTATATTTCAAACTTTATATGTGCATGTAGAGAGAGAGTGTGTGTCCTGTATACAACATTCACCTTAAAGCACATACTCAATAAGTGTTTGGTTCCAAATCACAGTACAGTATTTCCTGTACCGTCCCAATTTTACAATGTCCTAATTAACTCTGGTGATGAATAAAGAGCCTTTCTATAGAAGAAGTCAATCTCTGTTCGTTTTCTCTATTTTTTTCCTAATTGAAGGGCTGGTGTGGTATTAGCGTTAATGGCCAGGGGAGAAAGGGGACTATCCCTGCCAGGTTCCCTCCATTTCTTCAGATTTCAAAATGCAAGTAATTTATCCTTATTGTGACTCAATCTATTGTTTTAAAGAAATCATTTGTACCGGCTCTGATGTAATGTAGTCATATTAATGCAAACAAAGCTTTTATCTGTGCTCGCCTTCACACTTCCAACACCTAAATTAGAGCTTGCTTTGTGGTTCCCACTCCATAGGTGTGTATTGAATCGAAACATACCTTTACACTTTATAGAATCGACTCTGTTAAATGATAAACTGAAACATATTAAAAATTTTAAATTCATTCAATCAAAAATCAATTTGTATTGGGCAGCACCGAGCCAGAAGTAGTTACGAGTGCTCCATGAACAGT
>NW_006377560.1:0-1271 GCF_000327345.1 Myotis davidii | reverse complement strand
ATGTTGAGTTGACAGATTATAAAGAACTTTAGTAATCTTCTGGAAGGTTTCCCATTTCTCGCGGCCCAAAACTCCATCAGAGAAATTACTTTACATATGCGAACACTCGAGCTCAAGGAGTTGGTTGATTTAATCACCCTTGACCGAATGCCCTCTGTGTTCTAGGCATCAGATACAAAGGTGAAGTCCCTTCCTCAAGTAACTCACAGTCCCCAAGTGAGTCACTTATCAGGTAAGTGAGACCTCACGTTCTATCATATGTGTGTTTGCATGTGTAAGTGGCAGGAAGAGTGTTCCAGAGCGAAGAGGAAGGAGTTCCATCTGGGTGAAACAGTACTTGCAGGGGTTAGGTGCCCAGGGTAGTCGGTACAGCCTTATGACAGAGGTAAGTTTCAGAGTCTCTCTGAGCCCAGTTTCAGAATCTATATTATATGGGAAGAATAATGGTACCGGCATCACGGGTGATGTTGTTTTGGTTTTGTGACGGTTCAAGGGGACCCAACATGATAAGCACTCAGGGGTGTCAGTGATGGTAATAATGATGGTGGTGGTGGAGGTGGCGTGAGGATGGGGGAGAGGAGATGGAGAAGGCGACCCCGAGAGCTGTGGGGTCCAGAGCTCAGAGATAAAGCAGGGAAATGTGGAAGAGTAACGGAATTCCAGATGGGTCCCAGCGCTGCGTGTTAACAAGCCCTCCAGGGGATTCTGACGTTGAAGAGCCACCGAGCCATGGCAAGCTGGGGATTTTAAGCAAGGAAATGACGTGCTCAGATGGTCCTGGGGTGAACACATGAAGGGCTGTGCGAAGGGTAGATGGGAGGTAAGGAGGCAAGAGGCAGCACAGCGGGCTCGGAGCCTGCTGAGTCCCAGTGAGGAATGATGGGAGCGTGAGCTGGGGTCCTGGTGGTTGGAAGACGTAGAAAGGGAAAAATGCATGATATGTGAGAGTGATGCAGCGAAGGCCGCGGTAAAGGGGATGCCTAGAAGACGCTGAGTGTGGAATGGACCAGATTTAGTCATTGGATTTAGCGATGAGGAGGAGGAGGAGGCCAGGGTGACGCCAGGCATATGAACACAGGGCTTTTAATACTTTTAAGTTAGGGCTGAATGGTGCCTCTGTGGCCTTGCTGAGACACTCATTTGCCCCCTCCCCCTGCCCCTCCCTCTTCATGGCTGCCAAGGTGACTGACAGCACAGATTGGCATCTGTGCAGGAGGTCTGGCTCCTCTCTGGAACGCACTGCTCTCTCCAACCACAGCCAATGCCTCCCC
>NW_006377559.1:0-1271 GCF_000327345.1 Myotis davidii | reverse complement strand
CTGCAGCCCAGACTAACCAAAGCCAGAGTGCCTCTGCCAAGGCTGCAAATGCTGACGTTATCCCACTGCAGGATTTCACAGGCACTGCCTCCCTTTAAAGGAGAGATAGTTTAAATTTCACACTGAAAAGAAAGTATAAATATGGCCACTCATTCTACAAATAAAATTCAATCAATTATTCCTTCATTCATCTATTTGTTCATACACTGAACACACATGTGTTGGAGATCAACTCTACTTGAAGCCCAAGGATGGCAGTGGCCAAGGGGAAACATTTAAAAAACCAGTCCTGCCCTCATAGGAACTTGCTCAGCACCAACTAACTAGAATTATATTTAAAGGAATTACTAGGTAGTATGCAGAAGTGAGTATATGGGATAAAATGAGTTCCTTGTTTTTAGGAAGTTTGATTAAGAGTAGTATTTCAAATTGAATAATACCTCAAATCACACAAGCATTTCACAAAGATGCATTCGTCTTCTCCTCCAGCACCTTCAGTTTCCTATGCCTGGTTCCTTAGAGTAACTCCATTTTTGCATGTTTTTGCCGGCTTCTCAATGTATACCTTCCTCTCTTTTTATTTGGTTAAATTGTTTTTCCTTCTTTTTATTGGACTTACTGGATTGGGACTCAACATTCAGGGACATGCATTCAATAGGAGATAGTGCCTGGATCCTCTGTGGCCCATCCTTAATGCTAGCCACACGACCAAGAGCCTCTTACCATAGTCTTTTTGTGGACCATTGTTGGGGAGTGTTTGTAAGATAAAATGGTTGAGCCAAGTAGAGTGATTTGATCGACCTCCCCCAGAAGAACACTGGGAATGTGGTTTATTGGAGCTATGTCTAGGCTAGCTACTATGTACCCACACCTTTATGAATGGAGAGAGCATAGGCTTAGATCTAGACCAACCTGGATTTGAAGACTATCTGCTAGTTATGAAACTCTGGGAATTATTTGACCCTTCTGAGCCTCTGTTTTCTCATCTGTAAAATGGAGTTGAAAATAATACCAATATAATAATATTATAGTGAAGACTACAGAATTGGGGGAAATATGTATATTTGATTAGCTATTATTATCCAGCCTGTGTAAGTTGGAGTAGGACTTTAATGAGTGGCTGGCTCCAAGGATGAAACAGGTAGTTAGAGATGCTGAATTATGTCAATCTAGATCATATTCCTTCCCTTAAGCCTCCATGTTGAAGCCAAGTCCAGAAGCATGGCCAGGCTTGTTTGGGACACTTGGTCCAGTCCACAGGCACTCTTGCT
>NW_006377558.1:0-1271 GCF_000327345.1 Myotis davidii | reverse complement strand
CCAATAATGAATTGTCAGAAAGAGAAACTAAAATAATAATTCCATTTACCTTTGCAACAAATAAACAATTTGCCCTTTTTTTTTCATTCCTGAGGGGTTACTATTATGAAATAAGGAGTAATTACCTGTAAATAGGCCCTTTAAGAGAAAAATTATCTATATTTAAGCACAAATTACACAAAATATCTACAAAATTATAGTTGATGTCTTAAGGTAGAGAAAGCGTTAGGTTGATACCTCAGGTGTAATAAATTGGCATAAAAATACTTTCTTAAATTGGTATAAAAAGAGTCTTTGTTTCAAAAATATCTTGCAAAGAGACATATAAAACCAACATTATTGAGTTATTCTTCAAAACATTCAATTTATGTAATATCATCTTCTGTGAGATATTTTTAGCTTTTGTTTAATGTTATTTCAGTAATCATCCAAATAGATATGTTAATTTGTTGACAGGCAACAAAAGTTGGTTTTCCTTAGAAGATTGCAATTACCAATTCTAACTTTATTGCATTTCTATTTTCTTAAATATTAAGAAATGCATCTTGGGATTTCTTCAGTAATAAAACCCAGTAGTTAGTAAATTTTCAGGTTTGTGTATCTGGCACTGGTTGGAATCTTAATATAGGGTAATTTTACCTCTCAGGAAACAATAATTCCCCTTAAATTATACTACCTACAGTGCAATAGGCTTCCAAGAATAGAATATTTCAAATAAGAAAAACAATTTGCAAGTTAGTCGAAGAGGTGGATATTGTATTTACTAGGTAACAAAGTAGGGTGTTATTAGCAAGTGCTATATTCTTCTAAAACCATTTTGTAATTTGATAAAATAACTAACAGGTGGCTCTACTGCCATGCAAATCATGGAATAAAAATGATGAATAAAAAGAAAATAAATATTTTTTATTACAAAGAAAATAAGTAGATAAATTGGGATGGATCCAATTTTAGGATTAGTTTAAGAGCATAAAAAATGGGCCTTTTATATTTTATTCAAATGGCAACTAGTTTTGGGGGCTTGACATATATAACAATTTATCATGATGAGTAGCATCTTCTATAATAACCAGACTATAAAAATCTGCAATAAAATTAAGAGAAGTATTTATGTACAAACATATTACACATAGAAGTCTTCAGTGTGTGATATGCTGTAACAGAAGATTTATAATTTTAAAATATGAATATTGCCAATATGAGATAAAAATTGTGATGAGTTCTGTTTCCAGACATGGTAAATTAGATTGTTTGAAATCAACATTTTTTTT
>NW_006377557.1:0-1271 GCF_000327345.1 Myotis davidii | reverse complement strand
TCTCAAGTACCTAGTGTATTTCAGGCACACAGTAATAAATTAACAAATGAATGTTTGAATAATCATTGAGTGAATTAAATACTACTAAATGGCCCAAACTGTCCTAGGTATAAGGCATGTAGTAGTGAATATCAGACTAAATTCTGTGGTAAATTGCATTATTGTTCCCAATTACTTCATGGAATATATGTTTTATTCATTGTCATATGACTTGCAGTGTATATTCAAGTAGAAAGATACTATTTCCTGTTAAGTGACATCAAGGCAGATTATGCTATTGAATGCAAACAAAAGTGACACCATTGCCAAGACGAGATTGTAAGACCATGTATAGTTTTCTACCATTATTCTTTTCTCCGAGCCATGAGGATGACATGTCTTAGATAGAGGATGCTGCTTCAGTCTGGATTTCAGAATGAATACATGTGGAGCAGAATATCAGCTTACACAACTGACATATAATGTGAACAAACATAAACCTTTGATTCTTTAAGCCAGTTAAATTATAGGGTTATGTGTTAATGCAAAATGACTCAGAAAAGCAGACTAATATAGTTTCTAACCACATGAAGTTTATAGACACAAAAGGAAAGCCATCCAACCTACTGTAATATTTCTTATATTCTACTTAATTAAGTTTAAATCATGAGGGAATCAACTGGACCTGGGAACTTTACATATTGCAAAGAAAACAGAATTCAGGTGTGTCTGAAAAATACTGGGCAACTTGCCCAGGTTTCTTACAATATGTCTTCATTCTGGCCAAGCTCACACTTTCTCACATCTGTTTATTTGGTGTCTTTCTGTTCTTCACAGACACTCTAGGCAGAAGCAAGACACAGAGATGAGGAGGAAGAAGTAAATTTGACCAAGTTGTCACAGTTTAATGCGATTCAGAATTCCTATTACATAGAGTCATTTAAAACCTTTAAAATGTTCTTATTTCATAGATTTTGATATAAGTAGCTTATTATGAAAAAATGCAACTTTTCATGTATTCAAGTGTCATGGTTTGAGCGTAATAGCCCCACTGAATTTCTATGAATGCAGCCCCACAGTGATTCCCATGTATAAGCAAGTACAGAGGATAAAATGGTAGGAGGGAAAGCATATGACTTCCACATTTCTATGAGCTTATACCTCAAAGTCCATCCTCAGAGGCCAATGTAGAACTGAATCCAACAACATGCCCCTTTATTCTTTATTTGTCTGTGTGCCAAGTTCTACATTTAAGCCAAAAGCAATGTGTAACATGTTGTGGCAAAAAAAAA
>NW_006377556.1:0-1271 GCF_000327345.1 Myotis davidii | reverse complement strand
AAGGTGCGTGCTTTAATTGCTTTAATAAATTGGTTTTCACAATGCAGTAAAGGTCTCACATAAATTCATTTATATGAGCAGACATGGGTCCAGGTTGAGAACAGCCCTTTCCCACTGACTCAGGAGGCTGTTTGGTAACACCTCCCTGGTGTTCGTGAGAGGTCCCTGTAATAGTAGTAACGTAAACTAATCATAATGATGAAGAATGATTTATCAAGTTTTATCAAGGATGAAGGTAAAAAGCCTTATTGTTCCATCATTCATCCACCCCTCCATGCACACTTGATAATGTCTACATAATGTAAGACATTCATGGAGAGCCTACAGTGTTACATGCTCTGTATATGATCTGGAAATATGATAGTGAATTACACATGTACCTGCTCTCAAGATGCTTACAGTCTATACTTAGGAAATATTTGAGTAGTAGATATTATTTGATTGTCTCTCTAACAGCCAATTGTTTCTGCCAATTATTTTAGTATTGGTTTGTACAACCATGATGTTTGGAATAAGCTGTTAAACTAACCATCACATTTCATTACCCTGGGTTGGTTGTAGGCATGAGATGGGAACTGGGACAATAAGAGTAAATATCTGGATTTTTGCCTGGAATTCAATTAATGGTGCTATCTCTCATATTATAATCCTCTAGGATAGACAGGACAGAAAAATGGATAGGGCACAGGTGAGATTTGTCCAATGAATGACCCAGGTGGAAATCAATTGGCCTTATTTATTATATTTAAAGAGACACATTTATCTTAAAAATGACACATTTATCTTAAAAATGACATTATCTGTTCATGGATTCTTGTTAATAAAATCTGGGGCAATAATTTGATGTAAAATCATTGATTAGAGCAGGACAGGAATTCATATCTTTAAGAGTTATCAGAAAGATAGATTTATTAATTTATTATTTATAAACAAAATTGTAATATATTGAAAGTGTACAATGTGATAACTTGATGTATGTGAAAAGGTTTCCAAAATTGAGTTAACACATCCATCACCTCACTTATTTACATTTTTTTTTCTTTTGATGAGAGCACAATTTCTACTCTCTTAGCAAATTTCAATAGCTTATCAATTATAGTTACCATGTTATAAGTTAGATCCTCAGACCTTATTCATGTTATAACTGAAAGTTTTTTTTTTTTATCTACCTCCCAACCCCCCAGCTACTGACAACCACCACTCTACATGTTTGACTTTTTTCACCTTTAGATTTGGCAGGGAAATTGCAAATCAATCAAAACCACAATGAG
>NW_006377555.1:0-1271 GCF_000327345.1 Myotis davidii | reverse complement strand
AATTAAACTCGTAGGTCAAGGCCCCACTGTATTGTGTACTCAATATTCTGCAGCATATTAGCTCAAAGATCTCATCATGAACAAACATATTAAAGATCAAGGGGTGTGGGATATAAGAAGGACAAAGACATCCTAACCTTTCAAACTTTGGGGGCTCCTTTGAGCTAAAGTTCTCCACCGGCAGCTGGATCTCTAAGGAGCATTCCCTTATACCTAGAGGAGGAGGGGAATTAGAGGTAGCACCATATGTGACCACTCTACCTACATATCTAGGATTCTGTTTATAGAAACTCTATTTTATAAATACTAATATTAAATAACTTGTAGGAGTGGACTAAAATAAGCCTTCTCCTATTGGAAAATTTGGCCTTGCTATTAAGCTCTGGAAAGACGTGGGAATATTGTTTGACATCCTAAGGATTTCAGAGATAAGAAAATGCTGGGAAAGCCAGTGTTCACAGGGAGACCCAGTGCCCCCCACAACACCAAAGTGGTCCATGGGGATTGGTATCCAAGCTAAGTCTTGAGCTCACCCCCTTCCTAGGACAGGACAGCTTCCCTACCTCCTTCTAAAGGTGCAGTTGTACAACCACCACTTCTAATTACTTCATTTGGGTCCAAGAGCAGTTGGTGCTTTTCAATCCAGCAATGCTCCAAATTACAAGCCTCTCATAGCAAAGCTGTATTTCTTCCCATGTCTGTGTGCAGCCTCTCTGGCTCTAGCCTGAGTTCATCACTCTCATAGGGCCTTACAAAAACAGCAATAACGGAGCTCATAAATACCATCAGCCCTAGTTCTCCAGGCTCTAGCAGTTTGAGATCTGGCTTCCAAAGTGCATGTATTGACCAAATGAGTTGCCACTGCACAATGAGGGGACCTGCAATCACCGAGTCCTTAATATCTGCCCTCCCTTTCTCCCATAATCTAATGCCACATTTTAGCTTCTGTTACTTACAGTATCCACTTACAAGAGCTAAATTCTGTTGTCAGGATTCAGAGCAGATGAGAGTACCTGAGATCTGACTGCTATGTCTTAAACACGATTGTTTATTCTATTACATTCAATTCAATTCATTTCCAGAGGGAAGTTGATCGACACTCTAAGAATGCCAGAGACATGCAAATGCTAGACTTACCTGAAAGCCAGTGGCCTTCTGTCTTTCTGTTCTCCATTTGACTTCTTTTATCAGGCCACCTCATGGTCCAAAGTGACTGCTGAGATTTCAGTCTTTGCATCCAAAGTCTAGGCAACAAAATGTTCTAGGGAGAA
>NW_006377554.1:0-1271 GCF_000327345.1 Myotis davidii | reverse complement strand
CAGCCATGGGCAATACAACTGCCCCACCCTTAACTAAATTCAGCTCTTCCTTTTTTATCTTCATAATATCACCTCATTACTTTTTCAGTTTTCTCACCTTAAAATTCCTTTTTAAAGGTAAGCTACATAGACTATCAGGCACAGTTTAACGCCCTCAATCACCTTTATTCCAACCACATAAAGTATCAAGTTGGGGCAGTTCCTCGGCTTTCTCTCTACCATAAAAATAGTCACAGCAGTGGCAACCAGCTACAGGCATGCTGCCTCACTGTGCTCCTGGGACTCTCCTAATCTTGGAAGTAAAGTCCAGAGTAGTCGGTTTCCAACCAGAGGGATGCTCAAGATAGCTAATCACTAGGACAACTGCCATCTCTGGCTCCTTTCCACCTCTCTCCCCCACACAACATCAACCGACCAACCAAATAAATAAGGTCTTTGCACCCTTAAGGCCTTTAGTATCTGATTCTCTTGGGAAGCAGTGGCGACTGGATACTCTTCCAGGCTTAAGACCTAGTGATTTGACCTCAAGACATTTTCCTCAGTGTTTGGAGAAGCTGGAACAGAGGTGGCTGCAGCAGTAGAGACGTGAGTGAGGGGATGCTGAGAAAGTGAGAAAATATGTTGTCTCGAGGAGCACTTCACAAGGGGAGTGGAAACCCCTTAAAAATCTTGAAATGTAAGGAGGACCAAAGCCTTTAACATCCCTTTTGCATTTGCTCAGGTGGCCTAACAAAAATGTGGGAGAAAGGGAGCAGTTCATTTCTGTTGCTGAGGGGTTGGCGCTCAGTAAATCAGGCACCTACAATGACATCAGAATCATGCAGACTTACTAGTACCTGTTTCAAATCCGGCCCAAACTCGGCTGAACTCACTCTACTCGTACTATACTAAACTTTAACTGAGTATTTGATTAATGATGAATTAGCCTTCTCAGAATTTAAAAGGACTTTTGGGAAAATGACAGATGAACTAGGCCTGTTTAAAAGGGTGCTTTAATCCATTCCTCTGTTTTTTTCTACAGATTGCCCTATGGCAAGCAGATGGATAAAATCATCCCATAGCCAGCAGGCATGGGAGTTCCAGCTCTGCAGAATCCAGCCTTCGGCTTCACCCTCTCTGGCACCTGAGATAAATGAATGCCTGCAATTTGTGCAAAGTACAAAGCCTTCAAAGTCTTCAATGACAGTGTCACCAAGGCCACAACAAGATGGTATTGAATAACATAAACTGATGAACATATAGAAACATGAAACAGACTGTCAAACCTCAGA